>NC_136545.1:21750739-21753239 GCF_910591455.1 Pholis gunnellus | reverse complement strand
CACTGGCGTCCATGAATCCAGAAGAACTTCTGACTGGAACTACAACTCACGGATGAACTGAACAACGTGAGATTAAACTGTGTTAACACAGAAAGGAGGACGTTGTCTCTACGTGAGCAGCAGCTCTGGTAAGTGAAGTGCTTTTGTGTTGTTCCATCTGCAGCAGTGTTACTGTGTTCATGTGTTCTTATGATACGGTTAATGTTGCTCCTCTGATGTGAATGAGATTTGAAGGCTCGTGCTCTTCAGTGTGCGGATGAATACGTGTTGTAGCGCCGCAGTGCTGCTGGATCGATGTGTTGCTTTGTCGTCATATAAATATGTGTGACTGCTTCTTGTGAGTTTGCTCTTGTCATTGTGTTAATTACATTGATTTTGACTTTATGCATTGTCCATTAATGACGAAGCATCCATATACACTCACACGCACACACACAGTCAGGATTTTGGGTTTTCTTTCCCTGCCTCTGTTGTCCTGCGTTCACTTCCTGCCCTTGTCTGTAGCCCCGCCCCTGTGATTGTAGCCCCGCCCCCTGATTGAATGGAGCTGTGCTCACCTGAACCTCCTCAGTGTTTGAACGCTGTGTTCCTGTGTGTCGGTTCGTTCCCTGTGTTGGTCAACATGTCTCCCTCACAATAGTTTTTTAAGATCCTGATTGCGTTTTGTCCGTTCCTTGTTTTTTGGTTTGGATTTTTTTACACGTTTGTTGGACTTTTGCGTTCTACCAGTTTAGCTTTGGACATTTTTTCGTTATGTTATTAAATCATCAGCCAATCCTTCTGCTCTTGGGTCCATCCCACAACCCTGACACACACACACACACACACACACACACACACACACACACACACACACCTGAGCGTTCTGTTAGACGATCTTCAGAGACGATGAAGATGTTTCAGCTCGTTGGAGGTTCAACACGTCAGCAGACGGATCATTTATTATAAACTTTATTAGAAGTAGAAGGTTTAGTCTCTGACATCTGAAATCGCTGTAATCTTACAATAACTATAAATAAACAATGACGTCATGGAGAACTTTGAGAATGAGACCCAGAGTGGAGTTAATAATAATAATGTGTCATAAACACCATCATTGTCTCGTTTGTCAGCAGAGACAGCTCGTTATCACCACTTCCTGTTTCTGCAGCCGTCGATCACCTCTACCTGTAAACTCAGGCGATCGTTAAAGAGACGATGGAGACAACAACTCACATCTGGAGGATGTTTTCTAAAAACTCAAATCCCAGCAGAGGACTGTGGTTTGGTTTGTGGAATATGATTGGTTTATTAAAGTCACATGACCGAGTCTCACTAAACCATCCGGCCTCCACGCTGCTCTCATGCTTTTATTCTGAAACGAGTTCATATCCACTAATAATATCAGTTTATTTACAGCAACGGGTAGTGAACAGAGTACCTGAACAGGTAGTGAACAGAGTACCTGAACAGGTAGAGAACAGAGTACCTGAACAGGTAGAGAACAGAGTACCTGAACAGGTAGTGAACAGAGTACCTGAGCAGGTAGAGAACAGAGTACCTGAACAGGTAGTGAACAGAGTACCTGAACAGGTAGTGAACAGAGTACCTGAGCAGGTAGAGAACAGAGTACCTGAACAGGTAGTGAACAGAGTACCTGAACAGGTAGAGAACAGAGTACCTGAACAGGTAGTGAACAGAGTACCTGAGCAGGTAGAGAACAGAGTACCTGAACAGGTAGAGAACAGAGTACCTGAACAGGTAGTGAACAGAGTACCTGAGCAGGTAGAGAACAGAGTACCTGAACAGGTAGTGAACAGAGTACCTGAACAGGTAGAGAACAGAGTACCTGAACAGGTAGTGAACAGAGTACCTGAACAGGTAGTGAACAGAGTACCTGAACAGGTAGTGAACAGAGTACCTGAACAGGTAGTGAACAGAGTACCTGAACAGGTAGTGAACAGAGTACCTGAACGGGTAGAGAACAGAGTACCTGAACGGGTAGAGAACAGAGTACCTGAACGGGTAGTGAACAGAGTACCTGAACGGGTAGTGAACAGAGTACCTGAACGGGTAGTGAACAGAGTACCTGAACGGGTAGTGAACAGAGTACCTGAACAGGTAGAGAACAGAGTACCTGAACAGGTAGAGAACAGAGTACCTGAGCAGGTCGAGAACAGAGTACCTGAACAGGTAGAGAACAGAGTACCTGAGCAGGTAGAGAACAGAGTACCTGAACAGGTAGTGAACAGAGTACCTGAACAGGTAGAGAACAGAGTACCTGAACAGGTAGAGAACAGAGTACCTGAACAGGTAGTGAACAGAGTACCTGAACAGGTAGAGAACAGAGTACCTGAACAGGTAGAGAACAGAGTACCTGAGCAGGTCGAGAACAGAGTACCTGAACAGGTAGTGAACAGAGTACCTGAACAGGTAGTGAACAGAGTACCTGAACAGGTAGTGAACAGAGTACCTGAACAGGTAGAGAACAGAGTACCTGAACAGGTAGTGAACAGAGTAC
>NC_136545.1:21703239-21745739 GCF_910591455.1 Pholis gunnellus | reverse complement strand
CGGTAGAATGACATTGTGCTGCTGACAGAGATGATTGCAGGTTGGCAGGAATTTAAAGTGAAGAAAACAGAGCTGAAGAAGAGTGAAAGAAAAGGAGTGAAAAGTGAGGAGGAGGAGGATGAAGAGTATCAGTGAGAAGCAGCTGTCGCTCATCGTCCTGTTCCTGAATGCTCATTGAACAGACTGTCCTCCCCGTTCCATCTAAATACTTCATACGTCTTTATTTCATACATGCATTGTGTCTCATTGAGCATCAATAATGAAGCTTTCATGTGTTGAGCTTCATGTCACCACAAACACCATATTAATATGAGACTCACCCTGTAAAACTCCTTCATGTCTAAAGTTCAGTGTTCAACAGGATTCTTTAGTGGACCGAGCTGTTTATCTCAAGGGCACACACACACACACACACACACACACACACACACAGTATATGTACAGTAAGAGGCCGTAAATACCAGAATGCACCAGATGTTCATAACAGTGAAGGAGGAACTGTTCAGGGAAAAGTGATGGCATATGTGTTTACATGTGTGTGTGTGTGTGTGTGTAGAGGTGTGTGTGTGTGTGTGTGTGTGTGTGTGTGTAGAGGTGTGTGTCTGTGTGTGTGTGTGTGTGTGTGTGTGTAGAGGTGTGTGTGTGTGTGTGTGTGTGTGTGTGTGTGTGTGTGTGTGTGTAATGAGCTCCAGATGGAGTCCTCCTGAGGCTCCATCCTTCTGTTCGTGTTGATGGCTGCTTTAGTTACAGTGTAGAGACAGAAAGAGAGGAGGAGAAGAGAACATGTGGACTAAATAATCAGAATAAACGTTTTATCAGATTTATTCAATTCTGGCATCAGGTTTTGCTCAGAAAGACGAGCTGATAACTTTGAGGTTCAGGAAATGAATGTTTGTCAAGCTGTTTAAGGAAACAAACAACTAAAGTGTACTGAGTGGAATTAATAGTGTTTTCTGCTCTTAAGCTGCTAATGTTAGCTGCTGAAGTTAGCATCTCTGTGGCTGCAGTATTAACTGAGTGTTGGTAAATCTGTAGTTAACTACAGGTGATGTTAAACAAGAGATTCATTTGCCAAACTCCTCGATGCTTTCATACGTTAGTATTAGAAAAATATACTTAACTTTAAAAGATCTCCACCACGGTCACGTGACTTCACGTTAGTCTATAAAAGAACTCCACCACGGTCACGTGACTTCACGTTAGTCTATAAAGGAACTCCACCACGGTCACGTGACTTCACGTTAGTCTATAAAGGAACTCCACCACGGTCACGTGACTTCACGTTAGTCTATAAAGGAACTCCACCACGGTCACGTGACTTCACGTTAGTCTATGAAGGAACTCCACCACGGTCACGTGACTTCACGTTAGTCTATAAAAGAACTCCACCACGGTCACGTGACTTCACGTTAGTCTATAAAGGAACTCCACCACGGTCACGTGACTTCACGTTAGTCTATAAAGGAACTCCACCACGGTCACGTGACTTCACGTTAGTCTATAAAAGAACTCCACCACGGTCACGTGACTTCACGTTAGTCTATAAAGGAACTCCACCACGGTCACGTGACTTCACGTTAGTCTATAAAGGAACTCCACCACGGTCACGTGACTTCACGTTAGTCTATAAAGGAACTCCACCACGGTCACGTGACTTCACGTTAGTCTATGAAGGAACTCCACCACGGTCACGTGACTTCACGTTAGTCTATAAAGGAACTCCACCACGGTCACGTGACTTCACGTTAGTCTATAAAGGAACTCCACCACGGTCACGTGACTTCACGTTAGTCTATAAAGGAACTCCACCACGGTCACCTGACTTCACGTTAGTCTATAAAGGAACTCCACCACGGTCACGTGACTTCACGTTAGTCTATAAAGGAACTCCACCACGGTCACGTGACTTCACGTTAGTCTATAAAGGAACTCCACCACGGTCACGTGACTTCACGTTAGTCTATAAAGGAACTCCACCACGGTCACGTGACTTCACGTTAGTCTATAAAGGAACTCCACCACGGTCACGTGACTTCACGTTAGTCTATAAAGGAACTCCACCACGGTCACGTGACTTCACGTTAGTCTATAAAGGAACTCCACCACGGTCACGTGACTTCACGTTAGTCTATAAAGGAACTCCACCACGGTCACGTGACTTCACGTTAGTCTATAAAGGAACTCCACCACGGTCACATGACTTCACGTTAGTCTATGAAGGAACTCCACCACGGTCACGTGACTTCACGTTAGTCTATAAAGGAACTCCACCACGGTCACGTGACTTCACGTTAGTCTATAAAGGAACTCCACCACGGTCACGTGACTTCACGTTAGTCTATAAAGGAACTCCACCACGGTCACGTGACTTCACGTTAGTCTATGAAGGAACTCCTCCACGGTCACGTGACTTCACGTTAGTCTATAAAGGAACTCCACCACGGTCACGTGACTTCACGTTAGTCTATAAAGGAACTCCACCACGGTCACGTGACTTCACGTTAGTCTATAAAGGAACTCCACCACGGTCACGTGACTTCACGTTAGTCTATGAAGGAACTCCACCACAGTCACGTGACTTCACGTTAGTCTATAAAGGAACTCCACCACAGTCACGTGACTTCACGTTAGTCTATAAAGGAACTCCACCACGGTCACGTGACTTCACGTTAGTCTATAAAGGAACTCCACCACGGTCACGTGACTTCATGTTAGTCTATGAAGGAACTCCACCACGGTCACGTGACTTCACGTTAGTCTATAAAGGAACTCCACCACGGTCACGTGACTTCATGTTAGTCTATGAAGGAACTCCACCACGGTCACGTGACTTCACGTTAGTCTATAAAGGAACTCCACCACGGTCACGTGACTTCACGTTAGTCTATAAAGGAACTCCACCACGGTCACGTGACTTCACGTTAGTCTATAAAGGAACTCCACCACGGTCACGTGACTTCACGTTAGTCTATAAAGGAACTCCACCACGGTCACGTGACTTCACGTTAGTCTATAAAGGAACTCCACCACGGTCACGTGACTTCACGTTAGTCTATAAAGGAACTCCACCACAGTCACGTGACTTCACGTTAGTCTATGAAGGAACTCCACCACAGTCACGTGACTTCACGTTAGTCTATAAAGGAACTCCACCACAGTCACGTGACTTCACGTTAGTCTATAAAGGAACTCCACCACGGTCACGTGACTTCACGTTAGTCTATAAAGGAACTCCACCACGGTCACGTGACTTCATGTTAGTCTATGAAGGAACTCCACCACGGTCACGTGACTTCACGTTAGTCTATAAAGGAACTCCACCACGGTCACGTGACTTCATGTTAGTCTATGAAGGAACTCCACCACGGTCACGTGACTTCACGTTAGTCTATAAAGGAACTCCACCACGGTCACGTGACTTCACGTTAGTCTATAAAGGAACTTCACCACGGTCACGTGACTTCATGTTAGTCTATAAAGGAACTCCACCACGGTCACGTGACGTCATGTTAGACTATAAAGGAACTCCACCACGGTCACGTGACTTCACGTTAGTCTATGAAGGAACTCCACCACGGTCACGTGACTTCACGTTAGTCTATGAAGGAACTCCACCACGGTCACGTGACTTCACGTTGGTCTATAAAGGAACTCCACCACGGTCACGTGACTTCACGTTAGTCTATGAAGGAACTCCACCACGGTCACGTGACTTCACGTTGGTCTATAAAGGAACTCCACCACGGTCACGTGACTTCACGTTAGTCTATAAAGGAACTCCACCACGGTCACGTGACTTCACGTTAGTCTATAAAGGAACTCCACCACGGTCACGTGACTTCACGTTAGTCTATAAAGGAACTCCACCACGGTCACGTGACTTCACGTTAGTCTATAAAGGAACTCCACCACGGTCACGTGACTTCACGTTAGTCTATAAAGGAACTCCACCACGGTCACGTGACTTCACGTTAGTCTATAAAGGAACTCCACCACGGTCACGTGACTTCACGTTAGTCTATAAAGGAACTCCACCACGGTCACGTGACTTCACGTTAGTCTATAAAGGAACTCCACCACGGTCACGTGACTTCACGTTAGTCTATAAAAGAACTCCACCACGGTCACGTGACTTCACGTTAGTCTATAAAGGAACTCCACCACGGTCACATGACTTCACGTTAGTCTATAAAGGAACTCCACCACGGTCACGTGACTTCACGTTAGTCTATAAAGGAACTCCACCACGGTCACGTGACTTCACGTTAGTCTATAAAGGAACTCCACCACGGTCACGTGACTTCACGTTAGTCTATAAAGGAACTCCACCACGGTCACGTGACTTCACGTTAGTCTATAAAGGAACTCCACCACGGTCACGTGACTTCACGTTAGTCTATAAAGGAACTCCACCACGGTCACGTGACTTCACGTTAGTCTATAAAGGAACTCCACCACGGTCACGTGACTTCACGTTAGTCTATAAAGGAACTCCACCACGGTCACGTGACTTCACGTTAGTCTATAAAGGAACTCCACCACAGTCACGTGACTTCACGTTAGTCTATAAAGGAACTCCACCACAGTCACGTGACTTCACGTTAGTCTATAAAGGAACTCCACCACGGTCACGTGACTTCACGTTAGTCTATAAAGGAACTCCACCACGGTCACGTGACTTCACGTTAGTCTATAAAGGAACTCCACCACGGTCACGTGACTTCACGTTGGTCTATGAAGGAACTCCACCACGGTCACGTGACTTCACGTTAGTCTATGAAGGAACTCCACCACGGTCACGTGACTTCACGTTAGTCTATGAAGGAACTCCACCACGGTCACGTGACTTCACGCTAGTCTATAAAGGAACTCCACCACGGTCACGTGACTTCACGTTAGTCTATAAAGGAACTCCACCACGGTCACGTGACTTCACGTTAGTCCATAAAGGAACTCCACCACGGTCACGTGACGTCACGTTAGACTATAAAGGAACTCCACCACGGTCACGTGACTTCACGTTAGTCTATGAAGGAACTCCACCACGGTCACGTGACTTCACGTTAGTCTATGAAGGAACTCCACCACGGTCACGTGACTTCACGTTGGTCTATAAAGGAACTCCACCACGGTTCTACGTTAGTCTATAAAGGAACTCCACCACGGTCACGTGACTTCACGTTAGTCTATGAAGGAACTCCACCACGGTCACGTGACTTCACGTTAGTCTATAAAGGGAACTCCACCACGGTCACGTGACTTCACGTTAGTCTATGAAGGAACTCCACCACGGTCAGTGACTTCACGTTAGTCTATAAAGGAACTCCACCACGGTCACGTGACTTCACGTTAGTCTATAAAGGAACTCCACCACGGTCACGTGACTTCACGTTAGTCTATAAAGGAACTCCACCACGGTCACGTGACTTCACGTTAGTTCTATTAAAGGAACTCCACCACGGTCACGTGACTTCACGTTAGTCTATAAAGGAACTCCACCACGGTCACGTGACTTCACGTTAGTCTATAAAGGAACTCCACCACGGTCACGTGACTTCACGTTAGTCTATAAAGGAACTCCACCACGGTCACGTGACTTCACGTTAGTCTATAAAGGAACTCCACCACGGTCACGTGACTTCACGTTAGTCTATAAAGGAACTCCACCACGGTCACGTGACTTCACGTTAGTCTATAAAGGAACTCCACCACGGTCACGTGACTTCACGTTAGTCTATAAAGGAACTCCACCACGGTCACGTGACTTCACGTTAGTCTATAAAGGAACTCCACCACGGTCACGTGACTTCACGTTAGTCTATAAAGGAACTCCACCACGGTCACGTGACTTCACGTTAGTCTATAAAGGAACTCCACCACGGTCACGTGACTTCACGTTAGTCTATAAAGGAACTCCACCACGGTCACGTGACTTCACGTTAGTCTATAAAGGAACTCCACCACGGTCACGTGACTTCACGTTAGTCTATAAAGGAACTCCACCACGGTCACGTGACTTCACGTTAGTCTATAAAGGAACTCCACCACGGTCACGTGACTTCACGTTAGTCTATAAAGGAACTCCACCACGGTCACGTGACTTCACGTTAGTCTATAAAGGAACTCCACCACGGTCACGTGACTTCACGTTAGTCTATAAAGGAACTCCACCACGGTCACGTGACTTCACGTTAGTCTATAAAGGAACTCCACCACGGTCACGTGACTTCACGTTAGTCTATAAAGGAACTCCACCACGGTCACGTGACTTCACGTTAGTCTATAAAGGAACTCCACCACGGTCACGTGACTTCACGTTAGTCTATAAAGGAACTCCACCACGGTCACGTGACTTCACGTTAGTCTATAAAGGAACTCCACCACGGTCACGTGACTTCACGTTAGTCTATAAGGAACTCCACCACGGTCACGTGACTTCACGTTAGTCTATAAAGGAACTCCACCACGGTCACGTGACTTCACGTTAGTCTATAAAGGAACTCCACCACGGTCACGTGACTTCACGTTAGTCTATAAAGGAACTCCACCACGGTCACGTGACTTCACGTTAGTCTATAAAGGAACTCCACCACGGTCACGTGACTTCACGTTAGTCTATAAAGGAACTCCACCACGGTCACGTGACTTCACGTTAGTCTATAAAGGAACTCCACCACGGTCACGTGACTTCACGTTAGTCTATAAAGGAACTCCACCACGGTCACGTGACTTCACGTTAGTCTATAAAGGAACTCCACCACGGTCACGTGACTTCACGTTAGTCTATAAAGGAACTCCACCACGGTCACGTGACTTCACGTTAGTCTATAAAGGAACTCCACCACGGTCACGTGACTTCACGTTAGTCTATAAAGGAACTCCACCACGGTCACGTGACTTCACGTTAGTCTATAAAGGAACTCCACCACGGTCACGTGACTTCACGTTGGTCTATAAAGGAACTCCACCACAGTCACGTGACTTCACGTTAGTCTATAAAGGAACTCCACCACGGTCACGTGACTTCACGTTAGTCTATAAAAGAACTCCTTATATGACTTCACGTCTCCACCACTAAGATAAAGGAGGACTAGTGTTCTAGTGAGGACGCTTAGTCGTCTCATTTAGACTCTTTTTAAGATTCACCAGAGGGGCGTTTACTGACCTATTTTATAATCAGAGAATTAAACTGGTGTTAAACACAGACCTGGTTTCAGAAACGCATTCAGAGACACACTGACTTCACCCAGGAAGTGAAAACCTGCTGACTCATGTCTGGTTTTAGGACTCATTCAGCACATTATAGTCGATTGATATTCGGGACAAATACTTTCTATTTGAAGAGTCATTTTCAAGAGCTTTAGGATCAATTCGACCTCCCTCCTCTCCTCTCACCTCACATCCTTCACCTCCTGCTATGTGCATCCTCCTCCCTTCTCTCCTCAGAGATGATCAGCTTCTGAGCCTCCGGTCCTGCTCAGTCGCTCTAACTCACCTCTGTATATTTCTCTTCGTCACTCCGTCTACTGTACACTTTATCTCTGATTGGCCTCCTGATGATTTCCTCTGCAGGCGTTTCATTCCACCGGGTTTCATTTTAGTGTCAAACGTACTAATGATTGTTATACTTGGCAGGAGTAATTGAATTGCTCTAATTGGCAAAACAAAACCATCCCCCCATCGTGTGTGTGTGTGTGTGTGTGTGTGTGTGTGTGTGTAGAAGTGGGTCAGGTTTGTGCTAGTTGATGTGTTAAACTATTGTGAGTTGAAACATGAACAAAACATCATGTTTGGCTGTACTTTGTAACGACACCGATCCAGTAACGAGCCCTAGGTTCCACCAATGACTGATGTGGGTTATTATATATTCTCACAAACACACACACACACACACAAACACACACACACACACAAACAGACACACAGGAGAGTTGAAGAGCGTTCAGTGTTTCTCTACCAATCAGTCAATATGTTTGTTTCTTTCAGGTTTGTCAAACAGCGTGTTAATGTGTCTGGAGGCGTTTGTTTTAATTGGATTTTGTGTTTTTTAACGTGACGACACGTCAAAGAATATTTCTCACATATAAATTGTTCTGAGACGTCACCTCCATGAAAGTGTGGCAGCTGAAATAACCAGTGTTTGGACATCAGACAGGCTCCGTGTTTAACACATGAAACGGTTACGACTGAATGTTTGTGGTTGCTTGTTCTGCAGCAGGTTAACGCATGAGGGGGGGGGGTCTACAGGGAGACCAGTACAGGGAGACCAGTACAGGGAGACCAGTACAAAGATACCAGTACAGAGAGACCAGTAGGACTTTAGTCTAGTGTTTAGATCTAGTGTGTTTAATTCTGGTGAGGTGAAACACGTGCTTCTACTAGAACCAGTCTTCTGAGGTTCTAGCTCTTTAAAAATAAAGTCATTATTTTAATAGTTACACTTCCAGTTATTAAAAGAGAAATGCCACCAAGTATTAAATCACAGTCCAGCTGGTGGGAATGTCTGAACTAAAGGACTGGACACATTAACGGGTTGACCTGATGATGAAATGTTTCAGTAAAACCAGAATTATTAGTCGTATTAAAAACAACCGTTATGCCAATATGATAATTGGAATGTGTTTAATTAAGCGAGATAAAAATGTTAAAATCTTTCATAATGATAAACAGCAGCCCTCATGACATTTCTTTCAGTTATTGCCTGTTAAAAGAATAATTAACAATGGAAACCTGAGCGGTGGAGAGTGATGGACGGCTGAGGAATGGGTGAGTCAGGAGAGTAAAGAGGTTCTGCACTGAATGAATGAGGCGACCAGTTGGTTCTCTGAGCTCCACTTCTGACTATGAGAGCGTGTTAAATACAGATCTGAAGCAACTGGAGCGTGACTGTTACACACTGTAATAAACCTGCTTCTTTACCAGTCTGGCCTCTGGAGATGCTCTGGAAATCAGACATGCAGCTTCACTACCGGTCATGGAATAAATATTCAGAACCAGAAGTTAAAGAATCTCACAAACCACAATGGTTCCACAAAGGTGCTTTCACTTATTCTGGATCTGTTCTCAGAACTGTGAGAGCTCAGTAGGAACAGTTCAGCAGTGGGATTAAAGAACACAGGTTTAGTCCCTGGTTCCTCATGTTAGAACACGGGTTTAGTCCCTGGTTCTTCCTGTCAGAACAAAGGTTTAGTCCCTGGTTCCTCATGTTAGAACACGGGTTTAGTCCCTGGTTCTTCCTGTTAGAACACAGGTTTAGTCCCTGGTTCCTCATGTTAGAACACGGGTTTAGTCCCTGGTTCTTCCTGTGAGAACAAAGGTTTAGTCCCTGGTTCTTCCTGTCAGAACACAGGTTTAGTCCCTGGTTCTTCATGTCAGAACACATGTTTAGTCCCTGGTTCTTCATGTCAGACCACAGGTTTAGTCCCTGGTTCTTCCTGTTAGAACACAGGTTTAGTCCCTGGTTCCTTCTGTCAGAACACAGGTTTAGTCCCTGGTTCTTCATGTTAGAACACATGTTTAGTCCCTGGTTCTTCATGTTAGAACACAGGTTTAGTCCCTGGTTCTTCATGTCAGAACACAGGTTTAGTCCCTGGTTCTTCCTGTCAGAACACAGGTTTAGTCCCTGGTTCTTCATGTCAGAACACATGTTTAGTCCCTGGTTCTTCATGTCAGACCACATGTTTAGTCCCTGGTTCTTCCTGTTAGAACACAGGTTTAGTCCCTGGTTCCTTCTGTCAGAACACAGGTTTAGTCCCTGGTTCTTCATGTTAGAACACATGTTTAGTCCCTGGTTCTTCATGTTAGAACACAGGTTTAGTCCCTGGTTCTTCCTGTTAGAACACAGGTTTAGTCCCTGGTTCTTCATGTTAGAACACAGGTTTAGTCCCTGGTTCTTCACGTTAGAACACAGGTTTAGTCCCTGGTTCTTCCTGTTAGAACACATGTTTAGTCCCTGGTTCCTTCTGTCAGAACACAGGTTTAATCCCTGGTTCTTCATGTTAGAACACAGGTTTAGTCCGTGGTTCTTCATGTTAGAACACATGTTTAGTCCCTGGTTCTTCATGTTAGAACACAGGTTTAGTCCCTGGTTCTTCCTGTTAGAACACAGGTTTAGTCCCTGGTTCCTTCTGTCAGAACACAGGTTTAGTCCCTGGTTCTTCATGTTAGAACACATGTTTAGTCCCTGGTTCTTCATGTCAGAACACAGGTTTAGTCCCTGGTTCTTCCTGTTAGAACACAGGTTTAGTCCCTGGTTCTTCCTGTTAGAACACATGTTTAGTCCCTGGTTCTTCATGTTAGAACACATGTTTAGTCCCTGGTTCTTCATGTTAGAACACAGGTTTAGTCCCTGGTTCTTCATGTTAGAACACATGTTTAGTCCCTGGTTCTTCATGTTAGAACACAGGTTTAGTCCCTGGTTCTTCATGTCAGAACACAGGTTTAGTCCCTGGTTCTTCATGTTAGAACACAGGTTTAGTCCCTGGTTCTTCATGTTAGAACACAGGTTTAGTCCCTGGTTCTTCATGTTAGAACACAGGTTTAGTCCCTGGTTCTTCCTGTTAGAACACATGTTTAGTCCCTGGTTCTTCCTGTTAGAACACATGTTTAGTCCCTGGTTCTTCATGTCAGAACACATGTTTAGTCCCTGGTTCTTCCTGTTAGAACACATGTTTAGTCCCTGGTTCTTCCTGTTAGAACACATGTTTAGTCCCTGGTTCTTCATGTTAGAACACATGTTTAGTCCCTGGTTCTTCCTGTTAGAACACATGTTTAGTCCCTGGTTCTTCCTGTTAGAACACAGGTTTAGTCCCTGGTTCTTCCTGTTAGAACACATGTTTAGTCCCTGGTTCTTCATGTTAGAACACATGTTTAGTCCCTGGTTCTTCATGTTAGAACACAGGTTTAGTCCCTGGTTCTTCATGTTAGAACACATGTTTAGTCCCTGGTTCTTCATGTTAGAACACATGTTTAGTCCCTGGTTCTTCATGTTAGAACACAGGTTTAGTCCCTGGTTCTTCATGTCAGAACACAGGTTTAGTCCCTGGTTCTTCATGTTAGAACACAGGTTTAGTCCCTGGTTCTTCATGTTAGAACACAGGTTTAGTCCCTGGTTCTTCATGTTAGAACACATGTTTAGTCCCTGGTTCTTCATGTTAGAACACAGGTTTAGTCCCTGGTTCTTCATGTCAGAACACAGGTTTAGTCCCTGGTTCTTCCTGTTAGAACACAGGTTTAGTCCCTGGTTCTTCATGGTAGAACACATGTTTAGTCCCTGGTTCTTCATGTTAGAACACAGGTTTAGTCCCTGGTTCTTCATGTCAGAACACAGGTTTAGTCCCTGGTTCTTCATGGTAGAACACATGTTTAGTCCCTGGTTCTTCATGTTAGAACACAGGTTTAGTCCCTGGTTCTTCCTGTTAGAACACAGGTTTAGTCCCTGGTTCTTCATGTTAGAACACAGGTTTAGTCCCTAGTTCTTCATGTTAGAACACAGGTTTAGTCCCTGGTTCTTCATGTTAGAACACAGGTTTAGTCCCTGGTTCTTCATGTTAGAACACATGTTTAGTCCCTGGTTCTTCCTGTTAGAACACAGGTTTAGTCCCTGGTTCTTCATGTTAGAACACAGGTTTAGTCCCTGGTTCTTCATGTTAGAACACAGGTTTAGTCCCTAGTTCTTCATGTTAGAACACAGGTTTAGTCCCTAGTTCTTCATGTTAGAACACAGGTTTAGTCCCTGGTTCTTCATGTTAGAACACAGGTTTAGTCCCTAGTTCTTCATGTTAGAACACAGGTTTAGTCCCTAGTTCTTCATGTTAGAACACAGGTTTAGTCCCTGGTTCTTCATGTTAGAACACAGGTTTAGTCCCTGGTTCTTCATGTTAGAACACAGGTTTAGTCCCTGGTTCTTCCTGTTAGAACACAGGTTTGGTCCCTGGTTCTTCATGTTAGAACACAGGTTTAGTCCCTGGTTCTTCCTGTTAGAACACAGGTTTAGTCCCTAGTTCTTCATGTTAGAACACAGGTTTAGTCCCTAGTTCTTCATGTTAGAACACAGGTTTAGTCCCTGGTTCTTCACGTTAGAACACATGTTTAGTCCCTGGTTCTTCCTGTTAGAACACATGTTTAGTCCCTGGTTCTTCATGTTAGAACACATGTTTAGTCCCTGGTTCTTCCTGTTAGAACACAGGTTTAGTCCCTGGTTCTTCATGTTAGAACACATGTTTAGTCCCTGGTTCTTCATGTTAGAACACACGTTTAGTCCCTGGTTCTTCCTGTTAGAACACAGGTTTAGTCCCTGGTTCTTCATGTTAGAACACAGGTTTAGTCCCTAGTTCTTCATGTCAGAACACAGGTTTAGTCCCTGGTTCTTCCTGTTAGAACACAGGTTTAGTCCCTGGTTCTTCATGTTAGAACACAGGTTTAGTCCCTGGTTCTTCCTGTTAGAACACATGTTTAGTCCCTGGTTCTTCATGTTAGAACACAGGTTTAGTCCCTGGTTCTTCATGTTAGAACACATGTTTAGTCCCTGGTTCTTCATGTTAGAACACAGGTTTAGTCCCTGGTTCTTCCTGTTAGAACACAGGTTTAGTCCCTGGTTCTTCCTGTTAGAACACAGGTTTAGTCCCTGGTTCTTCATGTCAGAACACAGGTTTAGTCCCTGGTTCTTCCTGTTAGAACACAGGTTTAGTCCCTGGTTCTTCATGTTAGAACACAGGTTTAGTCCCTGGTTCTTCCTGTTAGAACACAGGTTTAGTCCCTGGTTCTTCATGTCAGAACACAGGTTTAGTCCCTGGTTCTTCCTGTTAGAACACAGGTTTAGTCCCTGGTTCTTCATGTCAGAACACAGGTTTAGTCCCTGGTTCTTCCTGTTAGAACACAGGTTTAGTCCCTGGTTCTTCATGTTAGAACACAGGTTTAGTTGACCTATTTACATTGTTAAATTACCACATCTATTTGATCAGCCTTTGCTCTTCACTCTTAGGCACGTCAATGTATTTCCTTTCTACTGGAACTAGAAATCCATTCATACTACCTTCTATGTTTGATTGCATTTAATATCAATGTGTTTGTGTTCATTTGTGTCTTTTCAGTCAGTCTCTTAAGTGGATCCTAATTATTTTCCTCCCTCAGTAAATTCAGATCATGATCCGGAATGATGTTAAACTTTAATTTAATTTTTTTTCCTGCTGAGATGATGAGTTTTGAATGTGACAGGAGATGAAATTCATTTGTAGAGTCTTAGCCAGTCTGAGGCAATAAGGTCATGTCTGCCAGAGCTTTCTCTCTCTCCCTCCCTCATTTTGTGGAAGCACATTCAGTTAAAGTAGATGTGGTCGAGCAAATCCCAGCACTCAGTCAGCTTTATAAATATGTATTTAGAATACTAGAGGCTCTATTTGTCTGCCCTACATTCAATTTATAACTGAGAATAATCTGTGAACTATTAGGTAAAATGTAATCCGTCCTCATTCTCTGCTTTATTGAGTCTATTCACATAACCTGCTGCTCTCACAGTGCAGTAAAGGGGGCTCAATGTAGACGTTAGCATGCTAATTTATCACTGTACATACCTGCAGAGGAAACGTATGAGAACTGATGTCATATGCAACATATGCACATTAGTGAATAATTCATCGTTTCTCTGTGTATTTACGTGCATTTCATATCAATGTTCAAGTCATATTTGATTCAAACACTTTATATTCGCCTAAATATGTCAATCATCATGATGGGTTGACTCATGAATAAACACATAATCCCTCATATTAACATAAAAACTGCAAAACAAAACCAAAATAGGTTTCTACATGCATTAGTGTCATGGATTGTATTTCTGCGTCTAACTAATTATATGTGTGTCTGTTATTAAAAGCCAATGAACAGAACACTTTGATATTCTGAATAATGTAAATGTAAATGCACTCAGGGACACAGAAGTCCAGACAGACCAAGACAAAGAGGCTTTTAATCTGAAATGGATGTTAAAGAGACAAAATACGTTTTAATTGCCCTCCAGTTTATTCAGCGGGACTATTCAACTTCAATAAGTGGGCCAAATACAGAATCCCACAGAATACTTTGTCAGGCTAGATGTAACCCTTACTTACAAAGTACAACGATAATTTATATATTATTACATGGTATAATATAATATATAATATAGAAGCCATTCACGACTATTTTCTTTCAATGTAATCATACCAATAGAACCAGTTAGGTTTAGACAACACAACTACTTAGTTAGGTTTAGACAACACAACTACTTAGTTAGGTTTAGACAACAACACTACTTAGTTAGGTTTAGACAACAACACTACTTAGTTAGGTTTAGACAACACAACTACTTAGTTAGGTTTAGACAACAACACTACTTAGTTAGGTTTAGACAACAACACTACTTAGTTAGGTTTAGACAACACAACTACTTAGTTAGGTTTAGACAACAAAATTACTTAGTTAGGTTTAGACAACAACACTACTTAGTTAGGTTTAGACAACAACACTACTTAGTTAGGTTTAGACAACAAAACTACTTAGTTAGGTTTAGACAACACAACTACTTAGTTAGGTTTAGACAACAACACTACTTAGTTAGGTTTAGACAACAAAACTACTTAGTTAGGTTTAGACAACACAACTACTTAGTTAGGTTTAGACAACAACACTACTTAGTTAGGTTTAGACAACACAACTACTTAGTTAGGTTTAGACAACACAACTACTTAGGTTTAGACAACACAACTACTTAGTTAGGTTTAGACAACAAAACTACTTAGTTAGGTTTAGACAACACAACTACTTAGTTAGGTTTAGACAACACAACCACTTAGTTAGGTTTAGACAACAAAACTACTTAGTTAGGTTTACACAACACAACTACTTAGGTTTAGACAACACAACTACTTAGTTAGGTTTAGACAACAAAACTACTTAGTTAGGTTTAGACAACAAAACTACTTAGTTAGGTTTACACAACACAACTACTTAGGTTTAGACAACACAACTACTTAGTTAGGTTTAGACAACAACACTACTTAGTTAGGTTTAGACAACAAAACTACTTAGTTAGGTTTAGACAACACAACTACTTAGTTAGGTTTAGACAACAACACTACTTAGTTAGGTTTAGACAACACAACTACTTAGTTAGGTTTAGACAACACAACTACTTAGGTTTAGACAACACAACTACTTAGTTAGGTTTAGACAACAAAACTACTTAGTTAGGTTTAGACAACACAACTACTTAGTTAGGTTTAGACAACACAACCACTTAGTTAGGTTTAGACAACAAAACTACTTAGTTAGGTTTACACAACACAACTACTTAGGTTTAGACAACACAACCACTTAGTTAGGTTTAGACAACAAAACTACTTAGTTAGGTTTACACAACACAACTACTTAGGTTTAGACAACACAACTACTTAGTTAGGTTTAGACAACAAAACTACTTAGTTAGGTTTAGACAACACAACTACTTAGTCAGGTTTAGACAACAACACTACTTAGTTAGGTTTAGACAACACAACCACTTAGTTAGGTTTAGACAACAAAACTACTTAGTTAGGTTTACACAACACAACTACTTAGGTTTAGACAACACAACTACTTAGTTAGGTTTAGACAACACAACTACTTAATTAGGTTTAGACAACACAACTACTTAGGTTTAGACAACACAACTACTTAGTTAGGTTTAGACAACACAACTACTTAATCAGGTTGAGGAAAGATCCTTGTTTTTCTCTTTTCACACGGGGAACTTTGGCTGAAAGATGTTTGGGTATAAGTGGTGTCTATACTTCTTGGTTCCTGATTATGTGGATGACATATGAAAGGATTTTCGTGGGATACAAACAATTATTGAGCATTACTTCTCGTACATTTAGCTGGAGGAGAGCAGCGTGGATGAGGAGAGATGAGGGTTTATATATCTATATATTTACAAGTGTAGAAAACATAATGAACATAATAAAACAGAATCCATCAGACCACCAGGAAGTAGACCTGTTTGAATTAATAACTTTATTGATCCTCTGACTTGTCATCATCAGGACAACATGTTAATGTCCACTTTATAACAAATACCTGCAGAACTACACACATTCATCAGCTGGACTCTGTGGTTACTGATTGTTAGCTAATATTAGCAACATTACACCTGCTAATCATCACGTTAGCATTGACATTGTGAGCACGCTAGCATTCAGCTCAAAGCAGCCTCACAGAGCTGCTAGCACTCTGCTTTAATGCTCTTTTCTGTGCCTGATGTTAAGCACTGTGAATTATCTGTGTGTCTGAAAGGTGTTCTGGAAATAAAGCAGCCTGGAGGGGGGGGGGGGGGGGGGGGGGAAGCTGAGGAAAAGATGATGGAAGTCAAAGGGAAGAGAGAAGGAAACTTCCAGCAAACAGATGAATGATCCTGTATTTCTTATCATGTTCTTGCACATGGTCTGTGTGTGTTGGTCTGTGTGTGTTGGTGTGTGTGTGTGTGTGTGTGTGTGTGTCCTGGCTTGCCTAATTCAGTAAATCAGTTTTCTCCTCTTCCTCACAGGCGGATCTCGTTGTATTCTCATCGTATTGAATCTCTATCGTGCTTCGTGTTAATGTTGCTGACAAATTACAGCTTGTAAATGTAAAGCGTGTCTGAGGAGACGCCGCTCGCTCGGCGGCATAAAGGAGGAAACATTCAGCTGTTTACTGAACGTTTCTCTCAGGATTGTAGCTCGCGGCGAGCTGACCTCTCTCCTGTCACGCCTGTTGTATGAAAGACGGTGGAGGAATCTGTGTGTGTGTGTGTGTGTTCAGCGGTAAAGGACGTGTCCTCGTATCCTTGTGTCCTCGTCTTGTAGTGTGTGGTTCAAATACAAAACGCTGGAAGCAGAAGAGCAGTAGGTCACTGTTTGTTTTAACAGCTTCAACAAAACAGAAAGAGAAGAAATTCCCTTCATCATCTTCATCATCTTCATCATCTTCATCATCATCTTCATCATCTTCATCATCATCTTTTCCTCCTTTGTACCAAATGAATAGAGTTTAACCTTTACGTTCTTAAACCTTTGTAGTGGTTCAGGTGTAGATTGTGATTCCTGAGAGAGGAGACGTGTGATTGGACGGATCTTTCTAGCAGTAGGATGAAGGTGTTTTCTTCCTTTTTATTTTTTATCTTGGTACCTTTGAAGTTTAGTGAGGACAGTTCAGTCTGAGATATATAATCAGTATTTGTATCCAGATTAAATGTATCTCGTGACCACCAGGGGGCGACTCCTCTGGTCTATAGAAGTCTATGAGAAAATGACTCTACTTCTCTCTTGATTTATTACCTCAGTAAACATTGTAAACATGAGTTTATGGTCTCAATCTCTAGTTTCAAGTCTTCTTCAACACAGCATGATGTTCATTTAGTAAATGATGGTCCATTTAGAGTCACACAGACCATAAAGCAGGGGATGCTTTAGGGGCGGGGCTACACAGTGATTGACAGGTCGACACCACGGTGTTGTTCGTGTTCTCCTCTTGAAACTTTAACCCTTTAGTGTGCACAAACACAAAAAACACAAAAATCAAGTGCAGCCTCTGATGAAAACACAGTTTTTAAAGCAGAACGTCTTACAGCACAATACATGCTGATACTACAGTCCAGTGTGTGTGTGTGTGTGTGTGTGTGTGTGTCTCTGATAGTGAATCCACTGAATTGTGTTTTGTGGAGCGTGGAAAAGCTCTGCTGATGTGACCAATTATAGCTCCACTAACAAAAGGTCACTATTTCATGATACAACCACAACACAACACACAACAACACAACAACACAACACTGCCAAGTAGTCCAGACACATGAAGAAAGTGAGAGGGAGAGGGTGGTAACAGGAGATTTTATATATATATATATGCTGCATATGTCATATATTCATGTATCCTCATTCCTTCATGTCCTCAGTGCACAGAGACTGAAGGAGTTCATATTTCTTCCAGTGACTCTGAACAGAATATAAAATCATTTCTATCAGACTCGGTCACAATAACAAGCTCAGCTGTTCAGACTCTCATCCAGAGATCCAACAGCTAGACTGAACCGAGAGAATGATGTGTATGAGGCGGTGCAGTCCGTGTGAACTGGTGAGTTCACACATTCACCTCTCAGCCGTTTTTTCTGCTGAGCCGTCACATCTTCACACAAACATGGACTCAGTAATCGGCTTTAGTGTTGAACCGCAGCACGGACATCCTGTTCATCTGAGACGATAAGAATTCACTCTCTGCTGTCTTTCTTCATGCGGTCGTCCTTTATGGTCTGTTATCTGAGAGGAGACCAGGTCCACATGGAACCTGAGTTCACTTTGAGAAGGAATCAGACACCAAAAGAGAGACAGACTGGACTCAGTGAGAAAGATGCTGGTCTTAGTGGTTCGTAATTGTACATTTTACAGAATGTTATCAGTCAACTTCTGGTTCTAAAGTGAAGTCAAAGCTTCATGTGTTAGAGCTGCATTCTCTCTAGTGTCCACCAGGGGGCGACTCCTCTGCTTGTATAGAAGTCTATGAGAAAATGACTCTACTTCTCTCTTGATTTATTACCTCAGTAAACATTGTAAACATGAGTTTATGGTCTCAATCTCTAGTTTCAAGTCTTCTTCAATACAGCATGATGTTCATTTAGTACATGATGGTCCATTTAGAGTCACACAGACCATAAAGCAGGGGATGCTTTAGGGGCGGGGCTACACGGTGATTGACAGGTCTCTACGTCCCTCCTCCTCAGTCCTGATATAATCACTTCCTGTTCACTGGTTGATTAAAAACAAGATGGCGACGGACAAAACGCTGAACGTCCACAAACTAATGAGAGACTTCACCATGATGACGTCCACTTCTTACAGACAACACACCAGATCAGATAGGAGACGTTAATCATGAGCTTTAGAGGTATGGCTGGCAGGCTTTATGCTAAGCTAGGCTAATGACTAATGAGAAGGACACAGGGACATGTGGAAAGTCAACACGTCCTAAGCTTAGCGAGCTCACTGTTGTTTTTATAACTGGAATATATATTTTAATTCAACACTCAGAAAATATTTGCAGTTTAGATGATTGTTCTATAAAGAAGACCAGCTGAGTTTAATGACGTCATCTGTTCCTGATCATCACACTCACAGTTCAACGTCCTCATTACTGGGAAAAGATTTCAGTCAAAGTGAGTCAGGACAATGTGTGACTTCAGCGTTTAAAAGGTTTGAGGGGGAAGTGGAATGTGTGTGTGTGTGTGTGTGTGAAACCCGGTCAGCATGGGTGCTGTAGTCATCATCTGCAAGGTTGGAGGTCTGAAATTGAATGTTTCTACTTTATAAAAAGGGGTTCGTGTGAGACGGCTCTACCCGTCCACATGTGGAGGACACAGTCTTCATGTGTTAGACCTGATGAAGGACACAGTCTTCATGTGTTAGACCTGATGAAGGAGACAGTCTTCATGTGTTAGACCTGATGAAGGAGACAGTCTTCATGTGTTAGACCTGATGAAGGAGACAGTCTTCATGTGTTAGACCTGATGAAGGACACAGTCTTCATGTGTTAGACCTGATGAAGGAGACAGTCTTCATGTGTTAGACCCGATGAAGGAGACAGTCTTCATATGTTAGACCCGATGAAGGAGACAGTCTTCATATGTTAGACCCGATGAAGGAGACAGTCTTCATGTGATAGACCCGATGAAGGAGACAGTCTTCATGTGTTAGACCTGATGAAGGAGACAGTCTTCATGTGATAGACCCGATGAAGGACACAGTCTTCATGTGTTAGACCCGATGAAGGAGACAGTCTTCATGTGTTAGACCCGATGAAGGAGACAGTCTTCATATGTTAGACCCGATGAAGGAGACAGTCTTCATGTGATAGACCCGATGAAGGAGACAGTCTTCATGTGATAGACCCGATGAAGGAGACAGTCTTCATGTGTTAGACCCGATGAAGGAGACAGTCTTCATGTGATAGACCTGATGAAGGACACAGTCTTCATGTGTTAGACCTGATGAAGGAGACAGTCTTCATGTGTTAGACCTGATGAAGGAGACAGTCTTCATGTGTTAGACCTGATGAAGGAGACAGTCTTCATGTGTTAGACCTGATGAAGGAGACAGTCTTCATGTGTTAGACCCGATGAAGGAGACAGTCTTCATGTGATAGACCTGATGAAGGACACAGTCTTCATGTGTTAGACCTGATGAAGGAGACAGTCTTCATGTGTTAGACCTGATGAAGGAGACAGTCTTCATGTGTTAGACCTGATGAAGGAGACGGTCTTCATGTGTTAGACCTGATGAAGGAGACAGTCTTCATGTGTTAGACCTGATGAAGGAGACAGTCTTCATGTGTTAGACCTGATGAAGGAGACAGTCTTCATGTGTTAGACCCGATGAAGGAGACAGTCTTCATGTGATAGACCTGATGAAGGACACAGTCTTCATGTGTTAGACCTGATGAAGGAGACAGTCTTCATGTGTTAGACCTGATGAAGGAGACAGTCTTCATGTGTTAGACCTAATGAAGGACACAGTCTTCATGTGTTAGACCTGATGAAGGACACAGTCTTCATGTGTTAGACCTGATGAAGGAGACAGTCTTCATGTGTTAGACCTGATGAAGGAGACAGTCTTCATGTGATAGACCTGATGAAGGACAGTCTTCATGTGTTAGACCCGATGAAGGAGACAGTCTTCATGTGTTAGACCCGATGAAGGAGACAGTCTTCATGTGTTAGACCTGATGAAGGACAGTCTTCATGTGTTAGACCTGATGAAGGAGACAGTCTTCATGTGTTAGACCCGATGAAGGAGACAGTCTTCATGTGTTAGACCTGATGAAGGAGACAGTCTTCATGTGTTAGACCCGATGAAGGAGACAGTCTTCATGTGTTAGACCTGATGAAGGACAGTCTTCATGTGTTAGACCTGATGAAGGAGACAGTCTTCATGTGTTAGACCTGATGAAGGAGACAGTCTTCATGTGTTAGACCCGATGAAGGACACAGTCTTCATGTGTTAGACCTGATGAAGGAGACAGTCTTCATGTGTTAGACCCGATGAAGGACACAGTCTTCATGTGTTAGACCTGATGAAGGACACAGTCTTCATGTGTTAGACCTGATGAAGGACACAGTCTTCATGTGTTAGACCCGATGAAGGAGACAGTCTTCATGTGTTAGACCTGATGAAGGAGACAGTCTTCATGTGTTAGACCTGATGAAGGACACAGTCTTCATGTGTTAGACCCGATGAAGGACACAGTCTTCATGTGTTAGACCTGATGAAGGAGACAGTCTTCATGTGTTAGACCTGATGAAGGACACAGTCTTCATGTGTTAGACCTGATGAAGGACACAGTCTTCATGTGTTAGACCTGATGAAGGACACAGTCTTCATGTGTTAGACCCGATGAAGGAGACAGTCTTCATGTGATAGACCTGATGAAGGACACAGTCTTCATGTGTTAGACCTGATGAAGGACACAGTCTTCATGTGTTAGACCTGATGAAGGACACAGTCTTCATGTGTTAGACCCGATGAAGGAGACAGTCTTCATGTGTTAGACCTGATGAAGGACACAGTCTTCATGTGTTAGACCTGATGAAGGACACAGTCTTCATGTGTTAGACCTGATGAAGGACACAGTCTTCATGTGTTAGACCCGATGAAGGAGACAGTCTTCATGTGTTAGACCCGATGAAGGAGACAGTCTTCATGTGTTAGACCTGATGAAGGACAGTCTTCATGTGTTAGACCTGATGAAGGAGACAGTCTTCATGTGTTAGACCTGATGAAGGAGACAGTCTTCATGTGTTAGACCCGATGAAGGAGACAGTCTTCATATGTTAGACCCGATGAAGGAGACAGTCTTCATGTGATAGACCCGATGAAGGAGACAGTCTTCATGTGTTAGACCCGATGAAGGAGACAGTCTTCATGTGTTAGACCTGATGAAGGAGACAGTCTTCATGTGTTAGACCTGATGAAGAAGACAGTCTTCATGTGTTAGACCTGATGAAGGAGACAGTCTTCATGTGTTAGATCTGATGAAGGAGACAGTCTTCATGTGTTAGACCTGATGAAGGACACAGTCTTCATGTGATAGACCTGATGAAGGAGACAGTCTTCATGTGATAGACCTGATGAAGGAGACAGTCTTCATGTGTTAGACCTGATGAAGGACACAGTCTTCATGTGTTAGACCTGATGAAGGAGACAGTCTTCATGTGTTAGATCTGATGAAGGAGACAGTCTTCATGTGTTAGATCTGATGAAGGAGACAGTCTTCATGTGTTAGACCTGATGAAGGACACAGTCTTCATGTGTTAGATCTGATGAAGGAGACAGTCTTCATGTGTTAGATCTGATGAAGGAGACAGTCTTCATGTGTTAGACCTGATGAAGGACACAGTCTTCATGTGTTAGATCTGATGAAGGAGACAGTCTTCATGTGTTAGATCTGATGAAGGAGACAGTCTTCATGTGTTAGACCTGATGAAGGACACAGTCTTCATGTGATAGACCTGATGAAGGAGACAGTCTTCATGTGATAGACCTGATGAAGGAGACAGTCTTCATGTGTTAGACCTGATGAAGGACACAGTCTTCATGTGTTAGACCTGATGAAGGAGACAGTCTTCATGTGTTAGATCTGATGAAGGAGACAGTCTTCATGTGTTAGACCTGATGAAGGACACAGTCTTCATGTGTTAGATCTGATGAAGGAGACAGTCTTCATGTGTTAGACCTGATGAAGGACACAGTCTTCATGTGATAAACCTGATGAAGGAGACAGTCTTCATGTGTTAGATCTGATGAATGAGACAGTCTTCATGTGTTAGACCTGATGAAGGACACAGTCTTCATGTGTTAGACCTGATGAAGGAGACAGTCTTCATGTGTTAGACCTGATGAAGGAGACAGTCTTCATTCATCAGATCTGATGAAGGAGACAGTCTTCATGTGTTAGATCTGATGAAGGAGACAGTCTTCATGTGTTAGACCTGATGAAGGACACAGTCTTCATGTGATAAACCTGATGAAGGAGACAGTCTTCATGTGTTAGATCTGATGAATGAGACAGTCTTCATGTGTTAGACCTGATGAAGGAGACAGTCTTCATGTGTTAGACCTGATGAAGGAGACAGTCTTCATGTGATAGACCTGATGAAGGAGACAGTCTTCATGTGTTAGACCTGATGAAGGAGACAGTCTTCATGTGTTAGATCTGATGAAGGAGACAGTCTTCATGTGTTAGACCTGATGAAGGAGACAGTCTTCATGTGATAGACCTGATGAAGGAGACAGTCTTCATGTGATAGACCTGATGAAGGAGACAGTCTTCATGTGTTAGACCTGATGAAGGAGACAGTCTTCATGTGATAAACCTGATGAAGGAGACAGTCTTCATGTGTTAGATCTGATGAATGAGACAGTCTTCATGTGTTAGACCTGATGAAGGACACAGTCTTCATGTGTTAGACCTGATGAAGGAGACAGTCTTCATGTGTTAGACCTGATGAAGGAGACAGTCTTCATTCATCAGATCTGATGAAGGAGACAGTCTTCATGTGTTAGATCTGATGAAGGAGACAGTCTTCATGTGTTAGACCTGATGAAGGACACAGTCTTCATGTGATAAACCTGATGAAGGAGACAGTCTTCATGTGTTAGATCTGATGAATGAGACAGTCTTCATGTGTTAGACCTGATGAAGGAGACAGTCTTCATGTGTTAGACCTGATGAAGGAGACAGTCTTCATGTGATAGACCTGATGAAGGAGACAGTCTTCATGTGTTAGACCTGATGAAGGAGACAGTCTTCATGTGTTAGATCTGATGAAGGAGACAGTCTTCATGTGTTAGACCTGATGAAGGAGACAGTCTTCATGTGATAGACCTGATGAAGGAGACAGTCTTCATGTGATAGACCTGATGAAGGAGACAGTCTTCATGTGTTAGACCTGATGAAGGAGACAGTCTTCATGTACAGGTATTGAGGTACTTGTACTTTCATTCATTACCTGATATATTATATATTATATATTATTCTGCTTATTCATCAGAAGAATACTCATGTTCTTACTTTACATTATTGTTGTGGTACTTTTACTGAAGTAAAGGTACTTCTAAAGTACTCCCAGTACTACATTAACACACAGACGAGCAGTTTATCAGCAGGAAATCATTTTTATTCATAAACGTCTTCTACTAATTAACACTGTTTGCTTACTTCATTTCCCAAGATGCAGATCTGCAGATGGTCAGCAGAAACTGTTCAGTGAGCTCAGCTGTTCACCTTCATTATCTCACACACACACACACACACACACACACACACACACACACACGCACACACACACGCGCACACACACACGCACACACACACCATTGTAAAAGAAGATGTTTTCCTCCTCCAGTAGTGGATGAAGTACTCAGATCCTTCACTGTAGTACAATTACACAAGCACAGAAGTCAGTACAGAAGTACAGAAGTCAGCTAAATGTACTATCAGAGATATACATATACTATATACTTATATATATATATATATATATATATGTATATAGTATACTACATATATACAGTACATATAGCTGGTCTTCTTCAGGGCCCTCTGGTCTTGGATCGACCTACTTCCTGGTGTCAGACTGTCAGACCGGCTCAGTGTCTTCAGGTGCAGACCGATCACCTTTTGTCTCAGCTGTCTGTTTCCTTGTTGCTGCTCGTTTATTCTCGTCATTATTCAGTCTGTGTTGTGACTATTTATATCGTAGAACAGCAGAAACACACTTAGTTTACTGATGTGTGTCCCTAAAGGTTTATCAGTCTGGTGTCATTAGATCCATAAAGTCAAAGGTTTATACGTCAAGTTTTAAATTAAATGAGTATAAAAGGATATCATCTCTAAAGTGTGCTGCTGCAGATATCCTCCTGTTCAGAGCTGTATGACGCTTCAGGGCCAGACCACAGACCACAGACCACAGACCACAGACCACAGACCACAGACTACAGACCACAGACTACAGACCACAGACCACAGACCACAGACCACAGACTACAGACCACAGACTACAGACCACAGACCACAGACCACAGACCACAGACCACAGACTACAGACCACAGACTACAGACCACAGACCACAGACCACAGACCACAGACTACAGACTACAGACTACAGACTACAGACTACAGACTACAGACCACAGACCACAGACCACAGACTACAGACTACAGACCACAGACCACAGACCACAGACTACAGACCACAGACTACAGACCAAACACTAACGAGTCGGACACTCTCAGGATGGGAAGGAGAGCTCTCTCGCTGGAACTGACGTTCTTTGAACCTGGTCTGTATGAGAGTGAAAACTGAAAACGGTTAAAGAAGAGCCCACCTAGCTCGACGAGAGTTCGGTCGCTTGGCCGAACGGATGTATTCTAGATTTTTGTGATCTGTCCAGACCACAAACGGCTGCTCCGCCTCCTCTAACCAGTGTCTCCACTCCTCCAAGGCCAGTTTCACCGCCAACAGCTCCCGGTTCCCAATGTCATGATTCCTCTCTGCGTCCGGGAGAAGAAGGCACATGGGTGAACCTTTTGGTCCTCAGCTGAGAAAGGACCGCTCCTACACCAGTGTCCGAGGCGTCCACCTCCACAATAAACTGCCGGGCAGGATCTGGGAATATGAGGATGGGAGCAGAGTGAACCGTGATCTTAACCCACCAAAGGTCCTGCTGCTGCAGAGGACCACGGGAGGGCTCCTGCTGGGAGGTGAGAGCGGTGAGGGGAGCAGCCACGGAACTGTAGTTACGGATGAACCGCCGATAGAAGTTTGCAAAGCCCAAAAAGCGTTGAAGTTCGTTGCGTGTGGACGGGGAGGGCCAGTCAGCAACGGCTTAGGTCTTGGCAGAGTCCATCTGGATATTACCAGCATTGAGAACAAACCCAGGAACGATACCTCTGGTGTGGAACTCGCACTTCTCCGCCTTTACGAAGAGGTGATTCTCCAAAAGCCTTTGTGAATTTGTGACAATAGACTCCAGACTGAAGATTTCAGACCACAGACTGCATGTTCCTACTTGGACCCGAGCGAGCCCAAAAGGTCTCCGCTCGGTTCCGAATGTCGTAGAATGGACTTTTTATAAAGAAATAAAAAAAAGAAATTAATTTCCATTCATGTTTGGAAAAAAAGAATTGTCCAATCAACCAAAGATTCCGTGGACCCCCTGCAGTACCTCCGCGGACCCCCTAGGGGTCGCGGACCCCCTGTTGAAGACCTCTGCCGTAAACATCGTCATCATCAGTTACTGTCACTCGTCCTTGTTTCATCTCCATCCCGTCAGGTTCAGCACATATTTAAACAACCTTTATTAAATCCTGAAAGAGAAACTAAATGTTTTTCTAGATTCCAGAAACAACAGAACTTCATCCTGTTCAGTTCTACTTTCACACGAATGATTCGACAAAGAAAAGTCTCACGTCTGAGGAGCTGCAAGCAGAGAATGATGTACTTGTAATTAGTAACTGAGGACTGAGGACTCTGGTTTCCTCTGGTTTCCTCTATAAACCTCTGAACTGTCAGACTGTGTCTGTGTTTCGTGTGTTGGTCCATGTGTGACATCATTTATGGTGAAATGGTGAAGCTGGCGGCTCAAATACTCCTCGTCAGCAGTCACATCAGATTTCAGCACGATGTGAGCAGCAGGAGAGTCTCCTCGTCTCCTCGTCTCCTCGTCTCCTGGGACACAAACGTCCTCCAGCAGGTCTCATTGTCCTGAAGGTCACACTGAGTGCTGCCACTCGGCTCCGCCCACCAACAAGAAAACAGCTGATGAAGGCCGAATATAATCAAACAGTGTTGAGAGGAGACAGAGATGGCTGAGCTCCATGAAGCAGCTATGAACGCATTAAAACATTAAAACATGACAACATGAAGGATCTGTTCTCTGTCCTCATCCTGCAGGAAGTCAATAATCACATGTGGCTAGTCAAAGATTCAGACCTGATTACATTTAATCTGAAGATACTTTTATAAAATAACTTTGATGATTTGATTCTTGATGTGAAAACAATCAAATAAAATGTATTGGAACAATGCAAAAATGCAAAATGATGATGATATTAATCATAAATCCTTTATGTGCTTCATGATTATTATTTAGACAGATGTGTGTGTGAAGCTGCTAAAAACATATGAACAAGTTCAACAGTTTCCTTCAGTGTTCATCATCTTCAGTCTGGACAAACATCTGGAGGACAACATCTGTTTAATGAGGACTGAGGATACGATCAGCTGTCTCCAACAGATTTAGTGTCTTCATTAAACACCGGTCCTCCTCCAAGCTGCACTGTGAATGTCTAAAGACAAGAAGACGTGATTCCTCTGTAGAAAATGTCCCCTTTAAACCACACGGAGAGGTTTATTGTCCTGAAGCAGCAGAAGAGAACAAAAGAAGAACAAAGGAGGGAAAGTTAAAGTGCAGCCTCATCCCACAATACTGATGATGTCAGCAGAGAGAGTCTGTATATCGACAGACAGACAGAAGACGTGTCTGTGTATCAACAGACAGACAGAAGACGTGTCTGTATATCGACAGACAGACAGAAGACGTGTCTGTGTATCAACAGACAGACAGAAGACGTGTCTGTGTATCAACAGACAGACAGAAGACGTGTCTGTATATCGACAGACAGACAGAAGACGTGTCTGTGTATCAACAGACAGACAGAAGACGTGTCTGTGTATCAACAGACAGACAGAAGACGTGTCTGTATATCGACAGACAGACAGAAGACGTGTCTGTATATCAACAGACAGACAGAAGACGTGTCTGTATATCAACAGACAGACAGAAGACGTGTCTGTGTATCAACAGACAGACAGAAGACGTGTCTGTATATCAACAGACAGACAGAAGACGTGTCTGTATATCAACAGACAGACAGAAGACGTGTCTGTATATCGACAGACAGACAGACAGAAGACGTGTCTGTGTATCAACAGACAGACAGAAGACGTGTCTGTATATCGACAGACAGACAGAAGACGTGTCTGTATATCGACAGACAGACAGAAGACGTGTCTGTGTATCGACAGACAGACAGACAGAAGACGTGTCTGTGTATCGACAGACAGACAGACAGAAGACGTGTCTGTGTATCAACAGACAGACAGAAGACGTGTCTGTATATCGACAGACAGACAGAAGACGTGTCTGTGTATCAACAGACAGACAGAAGACGTGTCTGTATATCGACAGACAGACAGAAGACGTGTCTGTATATCAACAGACAGACAGAAGACGTGTCTGTATATCAACAGACAGACAGACAGAATGGATTGTTTGGTCCTCACAGCTCTGATTGATGAGAAACACAACACACTCTTCAGTATCAGAAAGCAAAGACAGCAGCTTCCAGGATTAAAACAGCTCCTGGAGGAGGTTCTGGATTTATCTTCCAAATATATAAACAGCCGGAACACGAACATGTCACACCGTCAACATGAAACACGCTTCACTTTGTCAAAGCTGCTGCTGGTTCACATTCTTTATATGGCCTGTTGGTAGTAGTTAGTAGATTTATGTGAGGAAGAGTCTCTCTGTCTGTCTGTCTGTCTGTCATATCTAAGCTAAATCAATATATCTATCTAAGCTAAATCAACATATCTATCTAAGCTAAATCAATATATCTATCTAAGCTAAATCAATATATCTATCTAAGCTAAATCAACATATCTATCTAAGCTAAATCAACATATCTATCTAAGCTAAATCAACATCATTTTACAGTGTTAAATCTTTTTACAGGAACTGTTCAGTCTTTATACAGGAAGTGTTCATTCTTCATACAGGAAGTGTCCAGCCTTTATACAGGAAGTGTTCAGTCTTTATACAGGAAGTGTTCATTATTTATACAGTGTGTGTTCAGTCTTTTTACAGGAAGTGTTCAGTCTTTATACAGGAAGTGTTCATTCTTCATACAGGAAGTGTTCATTTTTTATTCAGGAAGTGTTCAGTCTTCATACAGGAAGTGTTCATTCTTCATCCAGGAAGTGTTCATTCTTCATATAGGAAGTGTTCATTCTTCATATAGGAAGTGTTCATTCTTTATTCAGGAAGTGTTCATTCTTCATACAGGAAGTGTTCATTCTTTATTCAGGAAGTGTTCAGTCTTCATACAGGAAGTGTTCATTCTTTATTCAGGAAGTGTTCATTCTTCATACAGGAAGTGTTCATTCTTCATACAGGAAGTGTTCATTCTTTATTCAGGAAGTGTTCAGTCTTCATATAGGAAGTGTTCAGTATTTATTCAGGAAGTGTTCAGTCTTCATATAGGAAGTGTTCAGTATTTATTCAGGAAGTGTTCAGTCTTTATACAGGAAGTGTTCATTCTTCATATAGGAAGTGTTCATTCTTTATTCAGGAAGTGTTCAGTATTTATACAGGAAGTGTTCATTCTTCATACAGGAAGTGTTCAGTATTTATTCAGGAAGTGTTCAGTCTTTTTACAGGAAGTGTTCATTCCTTATTCAGGAAGTGTTCAGTCTTTATACAGGAAGTGTTCATTCTTCATACAGGAAGTGTTCATTCTTTATTCAGGAAGTGTTCAGTATTTATACAGGAAGTGTTCATTCTTCATACAGGAAGTGTTCATTCTTTATTCAGGAAGTGTTCAGTCTTCATACAGGAAGTGTTCATTCTTCATCCAGGAAGTGTTCATTCTTCATATAGGAAGTGTTCATTCTTCATATAGGAAGTGTTCATTCTTTATTCAGGAAGTGTTCATTCTTCATACAGGAAGTGTTCATTCTTTATTCAGGAAGTGTTCAGTCTTCATACAGGAAGTGTTCATTCTTTATTCAGGAAGTGTTCATTCTTCATACAGGAAGTGTTCATTCTTCATCTTCATACAGGAAGTGTTCAGTATTTATTCAGGAAGTGTCCAGCCTTTATACAGGAAGTGTTCAGTCTTTATACAGGAAGTGTTCATTATTTATACAGTGTGTGTTCAGTCTTTTTACAGGAAGTGTTCAGTCTTTATACAGGAAGTGTTCATTCTTCATACAGGAAGTGTTCATTTTTTATTCAGGAAGTGTTCAGTCTTCATACAGGAAGTGTTCATTCTTCATCCAGGAAGTGTTCATTCTTCATATAGGAAGTGTTCATTCTTCATATAGGAAGTGTTCATTCTTTATTCAGGAAGTGTTCATTCTTCATACAGGAAGTGTTCATTCTTTATTCAGGAAGTGTTCAGTCTTCATACAGGAAGTGTTCATTCTTTATTCAGGAAGTGTTCATTCTTCATACAGGAAGTGTTCATTCTTCATACAGGAAGTGTTCATTCTTTATTCAGGAAGTGTTCAGTCTTCATATAGGAAGTGTTCAGTATTTATTCAGGAAGTGTTCAGTCTTCATATAGGAAGTGTTCAGTATTTATTCAGGAAGTGTTCAGTCTTCATATAGGAAGTGTTCAGTATTTATTCAGGAAGTGTTCAGTCTTTATACAGGAAGTGTTCATTCTTCATATAGGAAGTGTTCATTCTTTATTCAGGAAGTGTTCAGTATTTATACAGGAAGTGTTCATTCTTCATACAGGAAGTGTTCAGTATTTATTCAGGAAGTGTTCAGTCTTTATACAGGAAGTGTTCATTCCTTATTCAGGAAGTGTTCAGTCTTTATACAGGAAGTGTTCATTCTTCATACAGGAAGTGTTCATTCTTTATTCAGGAAGTGTTCAGTATTTATACAGGAAGTGTTCATTCTTCATACAGGAAGTGTTCAATCTTTATTCAGGAAGTGTTCAGTCTTCATACAGGAAGTGTTCATTCTTCATCCAGGAAGTGTTCATTCTTCATATAGGAAGTGTTCATTCTTCATATAGGAAGTGTTCATTCTTTATTCAGGAAGTGTTCATTCTTCATACAGGAAGTGTTCATTCTTTATTCAGGAAGTGTTCAGTCTTCATACAGGAAGTGTTCATTCTTTATTCAGGAAGTGTTCATTCTTCATACAGGAAGTGTTCATTCTTCATCTTCATACAGGAAGTGTTCAGTATTTATTCAGGAAGTGTCCAGCCTTTATACAGGAAGTGTTCAGTCTTTATACAGGAAGTGTTCATTATTTATACAGTGTGTGTTCAGTCTTTTTACAGGAAGTGTTCAGTCTTTATACAGGAAGTGTTCATTCTTCATACAGGAAGTGTTCATTTTTTATTCAGGAAGTGTTCAGTCTTCATACAGGAAGTGTTCATTCTTCATCCAGGAAGTGTTCATTCTTCATATAGGAAGTGTTCATTCTTCATATAGGAAGTGTTCATTCTTCATACAGGAAGTGTTCATTTTTTATTCAGGAAGTGTTCAGTCTTCATACAGGAAGTGTTCATTCTTCATCCAGGAAGTGTTCATTCTTCATATAGGAAGTGTTCATTCTTCATATAGGAAGTGTTCATTCTTTATTCAGGAAGTGTTCATTCTTCATACAGGAAGTGTTCATTCTTTATTCAGGAAGTGTTCAGTCTTCATACAGGAAGTGTTCATTCTTTATTCAGGAAGTGTTCATTCTTCATACAGGAAGTGTTCATTCTTCATACAGGAAGTGTTCATTCTTTATTCAGGAAGTGTTCAGTCTTCATATAGGAAGTGTTCAGTATTTATTCAGGAAGTGTTCAGTCTTCATATAGGAAGTGTTCAGTATTTATTCAGGAAGTGTTCAGTCTTCATATAGGAAGTGTTCAGTATTTATTCAGGAAGTGTTCAGTCTTTATACAGGAAGTGTTCATTCTTCATATAGGAAGTGTTCATTCTTTATTCAGGAAGTGTTCAGTATTTATACAGGAAGTGTTCATTCTTCATACAGGAAGTGTTCAGTATTTATTCAGGAAGTGTTCAGTCTTTATACAGGAAGTGTTCATTCCTTATTCAGGAAGTGTTCAGTCTTTATACAGGAAGTGTTCATTCTTCATACAGGAAGTGTTCATTCTTTATTCAGGAAGTGTTCAGTATTTATACAGGAAGTGTTCATTCTTCATACAGGAAGTGTTCATTCTTTATTCAGGAAGTGTTCAGTCTTCATACAGGAAGTGTTCATTCTTCATCCAGGAAGTGTTCATTCTTCATATAGGAAGTGTTCATTCTTCATATAGGAAGTGTTCATTCTTTATTCAGGAAGTGTTCATTCTTCATACAGGAAGTGTTCATTCTTTATTCAGGAAGTGTTCAGTCTTCATACAGGAAGTGTTCATTCTTTATTCAGGAAGTGTTCATTCTTCATACAGGAAGTGTTCATTCTTCATCTTCATACAGGAAGTGTTCAGTGTTTATTCAGGAAGTGTCCAGCCTTTATACAGGAAGTGTTCATTATTTATACAGTGTGTGTTCAGTCTTTTTACAGGAAGTGTTCAGTCTTTATACAGGAAGTGTTCATTCTTCATACAGGAAGTGTTCATTTTTTATTCAGGAAGTGTTCAGTCTTCATACAGGAAGTGTTCATTCTTCATCCAGGAAGTGTTCATTCTTCATATAGGAAGTGTTCATTCTTCATATAGGAAGTGTTCATTCTTTATTCAGGAAGTGTTCATTCTTCATACAGGAAGTGTTCATTCTTTATTCAGGAAGTGTTCAGTCTTCATACAGGAAGTGTTCATTCTTTATTCAGGAAGTGTTCATTCTTCATACAGGAAGTGTTCATTCTTCATACAGGAAGTGTTCATTCTTTATTCAGGAAGTGTTCAGTATTTATACAGGAAGTGTTCATTCTTCATACAGGAAGTGTTCATTCTTTATTCAGGAAGTGTTCCGTCTTTATACAGGAAGTGTTCATTCTTCATACAGGAAGTGTTCATTCTTTATTCAGGAAGTGTTCAGTCTTCATACAGGAAGTGTTCATTCTTTATTCAGGAAGTGTTCATTCTTCATACAGGAAGTGTTCATTCTTTATTCAGGAAGTGTTCAGTCTTTATACAGGAAGTGTTCATTCTTCATACAGGAAGTGTTCAGTATTTATACAGGAAGTGTTCATTCTTCATACAGGAAGTGTTCATTCTTTATTCAGGAAGTGTTCAGTATTTATACAGGAAGTGTTCATTCTTCATACAGGAAGTGTTCATTCTTTATTCAGGAAGTGTTCAGTATTTATACAGGAAGTGTTCATTCTTCATACAGGAAGTGTTCATTCTTTATTCAGGAAGTGTTCAGTATTTATACAGGAAGTGTTCATTCTTCATACAGGAAGTGTTCATTCTTTATTCAGGAAGTGTTCAGTATTTATACAGGAAGTGTTCAGTCCTTTAGGACTTACATTCTAGTGTTTGATTGACAGCTCAGCCCGTCCAGAAGACAGAGGACCCTACAGACAGATGGACAAACTGAAACTCCTTTAAATGTCGTCCATTTAATAAAGTCTTCCTTACAGAGCTCCTGTCTCGTCCTCCTCCTCTTCCTCCTCTTCTTCCGCTATCTGCTGTTATAATTACACCCCCCACTCCTGTTGCTATGGTGACAGGCAGACACAGTGTCCTTTTAGTCACAGACATTACATACATACCGTAACAGGTGCCTCACACACACATACACATGCACACACACACACCTATACACACACATATACACATACACATACAAAAACATACACATCAACACATGTACACATACACATGCACACACACACACCTATACACACACATATACACATACACATACACAAACATACACATCAACACATGTACACACACATATACACATATGCAAAACATTTTTTTTATGGTTTTCAGGATCTTAACATCTTAAACCCATTGGACACCATTTTGAGGCCGCTGCTCGAAAATCACATTCCCCTACTAAAAAGACTAATTCTGTAACTACATGGTCTATTTTAATACATTTTTTGATGTTATATTAAAGGGAACACTTGTGAGATTTGTTCAGATGTGTAAATATTGTGTATATGTTACTGGTTAATAGTAAATGAAGAGGCCACACAGCTACATTTTCAGGTTCGCCTGAAAAGAATGCACTTTTATTGATAATATTTATTTGAAATAATGCAGCTGAAAGCCTAAAAACTCTCCCAAATCATAGCACAACATGTCAGTAGTCTCACAAAAAAGATGTGGCTTTGATAAAGTGAAGCCGGCCAAAGTTATAGAGGTTTCAGTACGGAGAGGTCAAGCGAGGTCAAGCCAAATTCTCATTTTGGAACCAGCTGTTGCAGCTGTTCTATTCCAATTTGATATACTCTATAACTATATATTCCACTTGTTTTATCACTAATAGTGTTCAATCTAACCTAACACAGCAGTTTGGCATCATGTTGAGAGCCTGAATCCTCTCTAAGGCTGTAAACCATGAATCCATTCTCGTCTGAGCTCCAGTCTTCATGTGTGTGTTGGAAGCTCAGGAAGCCTTATGATTGGTCAATGTTAGAAAATGACACAATTTTAGACGCGTCAGAGTCTCAGCAATGCGGTAGTTAATGCCTGGTGTTGATTGACAGTCTTTAGCCAGTAAAAATAAAAAAAACGCCTGACCCCCCCCCCCCCCCCCCCCGGGTCCCACACGTTAGGTTGACCCCCCCTTCACCAGGAAACAGATGAGACACACATGCATAGGAGCAGAGTTTAGCAGGCAAACAGGGAATCGTGCCGTTCTTTTCATGATTCAGCTAAAGGTGAGGTGCTGCTGTGATTTCCTTCGGTGCAGCGGTTTGTTGTTCTGCCGTTTGTTTGTTCACAGCGTTGTTCTGGTTTCACGGAGAGACATTCTGAAGAATTCTCTGGATCCGTTGTCCTCATGCTTTAGGATTTTTGTTTTTGTTTTTTTTATGCTCATTGACAGTTTAAAGTATTAAAACCAAACTAAATGATGACGTACATGAAGCAGGAAGAGCTCGGCTGTAACCTTCATCACCATCATCATCGGTTAGCTCAGTAGCTAGAAGTGACATCATGAAGCCAGCTGCTCTTTGTTATTCATAATGAGGCTGAGAAATATATTCAGTATTTATGTGTATTAATATATATTTTAGTGTTTCTTGTTGAGCAGCTGTTCAAACTGAATCACATGACAGAAACTGTGTTTTATGAATGATGAAGTGATTGTGTGTTTGTGTGTTTGTGTGTTTGTGTGTTTGTGTGTTTGTGTTCAGACAAAAGGAGATGAACTGCAGCAATGAGTGAGGACAGAGAACACACTCGGAGTCACTGCAGAGGAACACTGATTAAACAGGGAGTCACTACACACACACACACACACACACACACACACACACTACCGTGTGTGTGTGTGTGTAGTGAGTCAGACTCAGGTCTTTATTCTCTTTTCACACAAATTTAAACTTCATGATTTGTTTGGAGGCCGTCTGTCGACTCTCGTTACCTGAAGAACTTCGTCCTCCTGCAGCCCTGCAGGACTCTCAGACCTGATCCAGATGAGGTGGAGCAGGAAGTCTGTCGCTAAGAGCACAGCTGACATTTAACACAGTTAGACTCTGAACAACAAACTGCAGGGGGGGGGGGGGGTAATAACGTGATAATGACATCATCTGGGACTCAGTTGTGTCTTTTTTAGGATCAGTTATGACATCATTGATCACATGGTATTCACTTCATGTAAAGAACCACAGAGGTGATCCGGATCACTTCCTGGCCCTTTAAGAGACTCAGCTGATGATCCAAGATGGCGTCTCTGTTGAGCTCTTCCTCTGTTTGTTCAGTCGTCTGCTCGTCATCTTTTATTCACCAGAGACAAACTCCTCCCACAACAACAAGACGTTTCACTGGCTTCAGGTGGAGCACCGTCTACAGCAGAGGTCACGACCTCTTCTGCGTCACGGACCGGTTTCATGTTAGACAATGTCTTCACGGATCGGCCTTCAAGGCGGATAAACACGACGAAATAAGATGATACGATCGGCATGCTGTAGGACTGTTTTCAGCTTTTACTGAAGTGAGATGAGTTGCAACATAATATTTCTACTCTGGGATTAAATCGTTATGAAGGAACACTGATGTCCTGAAGGTAGAGATGTGCTCACAGTGTAGACATCAGGACTGCAGAAATACTTCAGTTTGATGCTCACTGAGTGTTAAATAGTGTGTGTGTTCATGTCCTTCAGTGTGGGACTGTATCGCTCTGAGGACGCTGTGGGAGCAACGTTGACTTCTCAGAGTGTTTTAATGTTGTAGCATGTAGCATTGTTAGCACGCATGTGACGCTAGCAGAGAAGATGCACACACAGAAAGGCCGACAGCTGTTCGTACAGATGTTACTTTTATTTACATCTCCAGACACATATTTCAGTCACACTGCTGCAGCTCTGTTCACTTTATACAAATATATCAGCAAATATACAATCTCACTTTCATGTTTTTTCCTCGTTTTGCCTCCACATGATCACAAAGCTGAACGTGCTGCTAGTGGAGCCACTGTGGACGCTAGCAGACCAGAACCAGTCATCTAGTAAGGCCGTCGCTCATAGTCCACATCCTGGTCTATGACTCACAGAGATACCCCACACACACACACACACACACACACACACACACACACACACACACACACACACACACACACACACACACACAGCAATAACAGAACATCATTATTTGAATGTTGTAAGCGATGAAAACCTAAGTGTGGAACTGACTGAACTCAGGACTGTAACTGGAGTTGAATTGTGACTTTAGAGCCGTTCTGCCCCCCCCATGATGATCATTGATGAACCACGAAACCAAATGTATTTCAGCTCATCACGTCTAAAAATGTTCCTCTTTGAATCTTTATTCACATTAAAGGTTTCCGTCTCTTCACCTGCACAACATGAAGTGAGACACAAACACACACAAGGCTTCACCGTGAGGTCACACATCCAGACTCAGGACACCGACTCCCTCAGGAGGCGTCTTCAACCTGCTGACGTGCTCTCAGTGCTTCTAATGACATCATCGCTTTCCAAAGGAAACAGGAAGTGTTCAGGAGGGAAACGATTTCACACTTTGGTTTTCAGTTGCTTCTAAGATTTGAACCCTTCCAGCTTTTCTTCTCTCCCACACACACACACACACACACACACACACACTTAACTACACACTTATATGTGAAATACACACTGTTCCATTGAGATCTCATTGGATGGACTTTTTTTCACATTAAATGAAGTTTGTACAGAATGTCGACAACAAACTGAAGATAAAGCCCACTGGTCTGTGAGGGGACCCTGTTTACCCACTAACGAGGTCTAAGGGGAGGTGTGTGTGTGTGTGTGTGTGTGTGTGTGTGTGTGTGAGTGAAGTATAGATTTGTTGCCTCAGAGGTCCAGAGGATCCATGGAGCTGACAAACACCGTGGAAGGATCCGTCCCTTCTGTCCAGACTAGAAATCTGGAATTTTAACACTTGTCCGAGTGTGTGCGAGTGCAAGTGTGTGTGTGTGTGTGTGTGTGTGAGTGTGTTCCTGTGTTTTCAGTCCAGCTGTCTCAGATCCAGAAACACTGGAGGGAGTCAGAGTCAGAGCTGCACAATCAAAACCCTCAAGACGGTTTCTGTCTTTGTTACGTCTCTCTCACCAAATACAGTTTATTCTTCTTCTGTGTGTGTGTGTGTGTGTGTGTGTGTGTGTGTGTGTGTGTGTGTGTGTGTGTGTGTGTGTGTGTGTGTGTGTGAGAATGTCCTCCAGAACACGTTCCGTCCTCCAAAGCCTGTTGTTGATGTTTGGACGTCTGCTGGTTGACATTTTCTCGTAGCGGACGAGTCACATGACTCTCTGGTGGGTCTTGACATTTATGAGTGTGTGTGTGTGTGTGTGTGTGTGTGTGTGTGTGTGTGTGTGAGTGTGTGTGTGTGTGTGTGTGTGTGTGTGTGTGTGTGACTTCATGTTTATGAAAGTAGAAGCAGGACGGACACACACACAGTCACAGAGAGGAGATGGAGAGGAGCCGATCTCCAGCTGCTGCTCTTCGGTCCTGTAGAGTCAACTGACCCCTGAGCCAGCAGAGCCTGGGGGGGGGGGGGGGGGGGGGGGGGGGGTTATCACATGTTCTCATTACATCATTACATCATTATTCACCTTTTCTTCATCAGGAGATTCATTTCTAAACACAAAGTCTTTTGTTCTTGTAAAGTTCTGACTTTATCTCTAAAACTCCGTCATAACATCAAAGTGATGAATCTCAGATGTCTCCTCAGCAAACATGTGATGTTGAGCTAAACTAGCATTACATGTGAGATAAAGTCATTTAAAGTCTCAGGAATGTGGATTATTAATGATGGATCTGATCACTTGGGTAGCGAGTGGATCCAGATCTCACAGGTTCTGCATGGAGTCCAGTATCGGAGTAAAGCTTCGTCCACATAAGTGATATTTGTGGAGCTGAAAGCTGAATCTCATCATTCTAGTGTTGGACTCTCTGTGACGGTCAAACAAACATTCACTGCTTTCTGTTTCCACTGATATTATTCTGTGGAGCTTCTTCAATAGATGGGACCTGAACCTGATATCAAGACCTGAACCTGATCTCCTCTCATACATCATCATCCTTCAAGTGTTTGCTGGGAAACTAAAATACCAACGAAGAAGAGACGACATGGGAGGACCCACATGTGATCTTCTGAATGTAATTATCTGAAAGCTTGTAAACACAGTGCTCACCTCCTCACACTCAAAGTCTTCAGACGGGACACACTCTGGACCTCCATCCTGAAAAACAACGAGTCCGCATCATTACTGTCAGCTCATTTACAGTCATCAGGTCTGATTCATTTAGCTTTTAGGTCTAGATACAGTATATATATCATATATACAATGTAAATAGAACAGTGGGCCTCGGTTGGACCCTTGAGGAACACCATGAAGCGGACTCTCTGTTTGAGGGGGGGGACAGAAGCCGGGACCTTCTTCACTCTAAAGCTGCGTTCACAACAAACCCGGAGCACATGTTCACGGTGCGTTCCTCGCGGGCTCATTTGTGGTTATTGGCACTAGACGTGCTGGTGAGGGTGCATGGCTCATAAACGCCTTCACGTCTGTTCAGCATATCCTCTGGAGGAGTTTTCACTGTTTACTACAGATGGATGAACACAAAATAGACAAATACGTTTGTTGTGATTTAACTGCAATAAACGAAATAACTTCATAATGATGAAGATTTGTAAAAAGTCTGAATTCATGTTTTGTTAGTTTTGTCTGCAAGACGACAACCAAATAACTTTTAAAATGTTTGTTTTCTGAATGGAGCTCTGATCGATCGATGCTATGCTAAGCTAACATTGTAGCAGCTCCATCAACACTCAACATAAGGTCATCTATGCGTAAATAGAGCGTAAACAGCGTTTACTCGTGTAAATCTGGTCTTTGCATTGACTTAATAATCTCTCGTTTGGTGTGAAGCAGCTTCATGTTGAACGCATCGAAGCTTTGATTTGTATTATGTACATTACCCCAAATATCTCACAGAGACATAAAATAAGGAATAATATTCATCACACATCAGCATGAATCATTCAGTGACTACAGTCCATTTATGTCTCACAGCTCTCTGCTACATGTTGACTCAGCAGAACATAAACTACATCTCCCATGATGCACTCAGTAAGAAACAACGCTGACGAGCAGCGAGTCGTGTCAGTTTAAACACACACACGGGATCATTTATCTCCCATGAGCCTCTCTGGCAGCGCTCATTAGCATATCTCCTCCCGGTACCTGGGTGGGAGAGCCAATCAGATGTTATCGCTCGACGAGAGGGCTGACATAATGTGGAGCAGAGCGAGGATCATCATCGTCTCCTCTGGAATAAAACCACATGTGGCTCCGTGTGCACGTTCACCTGGTTGTCATGGCGATTATTAAGCCATGTGAATCATATTCATGAAGACGGTTACGGCCTCCTGACACCCAACGCCTCCGCAGGTCTGTTTCCTGGAAACTGACGGCTCAGCAAAGCTTCCAGAGAAATGATATTATATCCACAATGATCCAGTTGAAAGCACAGATTGCAGAGCAGCATGAAGGAGGCTGAGCGTCCTGAGGGACGTAGAGCTGCGTCTTCATCTGTCACTACATCCTATCTCTGCTGCTGTGGGACCAGCGAGGTTTGAACATTCCTGCTTTTTAGAAATGTGCTTTTAGAGCAGTTTGTTACATTCTATCGTATATGTACACACACATTGATTATTCTCCATATTCCATGATGAGAAGTTGTTATAACTGGAGTTATAGTTACTTGAGAGTTAGAATCTCTCTCCATCCAGACACATTATATATGTGTCATTTTTGTATTCTATAATTCATGCTGTGGATCTGTTAAATAAGAAGAGTTGATGTTGGCCTTCCGCCTCCTCCCCGTTCATAATGGAACGCTTTCTCTGTCTGGATGCAGAATGAGGCCAATGTGTGTGAAGGGCACAACAACCTCAATGAGTCTGGATGTGACCTGCATTATGTCTTTATAACACATATATTCTGTCTTTATAACACATATATTATGTCTTTATAACACATATATTATGTCTCTATATCACATGTTATGTCTTTATAACACATATATTATGTTTCCACAGTCACTTTTCTACGACAAGGACAAGATTAGCTACTTTTCCATAAAAATTATGCATTAAGAGTGAAAATTGTGGAGTCGAAGGCAAAAGACAAATATTTTTATCACGCACTCTAAGCTGCGCAATACACACCCATTATAAAGTCACAAACAGACACAAATTTTCCTGAAACATAATCTGTGACTTCATGAAAACTGTGCTCGCTATCAAAATGTCCATTTGGCTCAATAACGTCCAGCGTTTTGTCTACGTTTTAAACTTTAAATCATTTTTCTACGTTAAAGTACGGCTTGTCAATATGGGTCCAAAGTTCAGTGTTTTTTTTTCTCTCTTCACGCCGAAACCCCATTCAAGTCAATGGGGCGATTTTGCTCCGTTTTTTTGGGATTTTCAGGAAAACAACTGGGCGAATCTCTTATAAAAGTCATAGCACACCATTCCTGATCGGGCCGCACGTTTGGATATACTTTTCACGCCGCTGTTGGCAACGCTGTGTGAGGAGAAGCGCGGCAAAATAAACATTATTAGTATGATTAAGCCCGCAGGATTACAGTCAGTGTGCTTTGGCACAGGCAGTACCTTTGTGCCACAAAGCCACACTGAATTAAATATCAGGAGTAATTCTGACGCGCCAAGCCCGCTCTGCAGAATATGTGGCGACAGATGAAGATCAGCTGCTGGAGGTTGTAAATGACGGTGGCCTTAAAAGTATGTTTGAGACAACAGCTCTGCTGGTGTTTAGATTAAAATCCAGGCTGAATATCCTGAGACCTCCACTAAACACTGAAACCTGCTTCCATCTCACACATCCTCTCTGTGAAGCGAGATGTTCTGCAGCGACAGCGATCAAAACTAAACGCAGTAGACTGGACATGAGGAACACACCTCGCGTGTCATTGTCTCCCTTTAACCCAGACGGGACGTCTCGCTGCAGAGAAACCAGCTCAGAGCTCCACTGATTCATTATTGTGAGCTGTATTTATTTATGCATTTTTTATTTGTTAATGCCGATCATATCATTTTACTTTGTCGTGTTTATCCACCACACGTTGAATGCCGGTCCACATGAAGCCGTCCGTGGTGGACCTCTGGTCTAGAGCGGGATAATTACTGGCTGTTTTCAGTTCATATGATACATCTCACAACGTTAATAAATCATAAATATAAATATCGTTCAGCCTTCAATGAAACATGTTTTCCTCTAACAGAAAAGAGAAGAACTGACCTGCAGGTTAGCACAGGTAGGGAACAAACAGGCGCTCTCCAGGGGTTTGATGGCGTCGCCGTGTAGAGAGGGGGCGGGTTTAGAGATGACCGGTGGCCGGGCGGGGGGGAAGAAGGTTGACGACGGCTCGGTCACCAGAAGAGTTCCTCCTTCTGCCCCGTAACCAAAGGACTGGATGGCGTTTTCTGTGAAACACAACTCATCTCACTTCCTGTCCTTATTGACTGGAGGAGTGTTCTCTCTCTGAAGCACTTCATCACACATTAAAAAGGCTTTTCTGTTCATCGTCTCGTGTGTCTTCTACTCCCATTCAAACTTTTCATATATTAAGTTTGCTGCTCACAGAATAGGTGAGCAAAGATTCATCTAAAATACGTCTGCTGGACGTCCTCAGGTCTGTTTTCATCTGTAACGGAGTCAAAGGGACTCGCCGTCTAAAGGAAGTTCTATTTCATCCTTACTGACCGATATCTACGAGTCTTTATATCACAAAGTCACGTGTGACCTCAGGTTGGATTGGTTTCGGCGTCATCTCTGAGATCACGCCTTTTTCATCTTCTCGCTTACGCAGGCTAGCTACCACGGTAGCATTAGCTTCAGCTACATTTGTCTACGATTAAAGATTCTTGGATCTCGTCGCTTGAAGCCAAACTGTCCCTCTTATGAGAAGCATCAATCGTGAGATCGATTAACATCGTT
>NC_136545.1:21690739-21693239 GCF_910591455.1 Pholis gunnellus | reverse complement strand
ATTATTACATGTGACCAGCTTTATTATTACATGTGACCAGCTTTATTATTACATGTGACCAGCTTTATTATTACATGTGACGAGCTTTATTATTACATGTGACCAGCTTTATTATTACATGTGACCAGCTTTATTATTACATGTGACCAGCTTTATTATGACATGTGACCAGCTTTATTATTACATGTGACGAGCTTTATTATTACATGTGACCAGCTTTATTATTACATGTGACGAGCTTTATTATTACATGTGACGAGCTTTATTATGACATGTGACGAGCTTTATTATTACATGTGACGAGCTTTATTATTACATGTGACGAGCTTTATTATTACATGTGACCAGCTTTATTATTACATGTGACCAGCTTTATTATGACATGTGACGAGCTTTATTATTACATGTGACGAGCTTTATTATGACATGTGACGAGCTTTATTATTACATGTGACGAGCTTTATTATTACATAGAAACTATGATGTCATAACGTTGGTAAGGTAAAATGAGAGATTCAGTTCGAGGCTTCATGAACAGGAAGTGCTGTCACATCATCGAGTGTTTGAGGCTCTCTGCAGACATTCTGAGCCCTTTATTAACCCTTTCCGTATGCTGACTTAGCCTCAGGGAATTACCCACAAATCATTGCAATGAGACGTTAAACGCGGGGGAACCAGTGGACGCATGGAGACAAAGAGGACGCTCAGTGCGGTCAGCCTGGAGTATTACATGTACTCAGACACATGAAGTGTTAAAGATGAACAAACAATAAACATGAAATCAGAGAATATCTATTTACTCATCAAATATTTGATTTTGTCATTGAAGCTGTTTTGACAAAAACGAGTAAATAGATGATATGAGATGACCTCATCTTTTGAGGAAAGAGCCTGAAGACGTTTAAATCAGAGTACAAAGTACACACTAAATACACACAATTATACTTCATGTTTCTGACTCAAGGGTCGTGGTGTTTGTCTGCAGCATCAGTGTGTTCAGTCACACGATGCTGCAGACAACCTGTGCTCGTCTGACTGAACACACACACACACACACACACACACACTCCATGCTAATCCCACATCAGATGCTACATTAGCATAAATACATCCAGAGATATTATTTCACAAACTTAATTTCCTACTTTAAGCTTCCAGTTCAAGTCCTCGTCAGGAGGAACTTCTGAGAACATGTAGTTCACTCTTCATAATATAATATAATATTATAATATTTATAATATGAGAAAGCAGTTCTCTGGTTTATAAACTCCATCAAACCGGATCAACAGGGTGAAATAAAGTGAGCTATTCTCTGACTTCACTTGAACAAACCACAGAAGAAGAAGCAGATCTCAGAAGACTGATGGAGACAGAAAGCTCTTCTTGTTCTCATGTTTAACCCTCAACCTGAGGCTTCCTCTCTCATCTCCTCCTCCTCTACCTCACAGCAGAGAGCAGAAGAAGAAGAAAGGGAACAGATATATATATAAATGTAGAGAAGAAGAGAGCGGGCCAATTAGAGAGGAGCAGCCTCAGGTCGTCCTGTTATCGTCCTCACACAGGATCAACACACAAAGCTCTGTCCTGGGGCACACACACACACACACACACACACATATATATACACGCACACACAGAGACACACATATATATACACACACACACACACACACACATATATACACGCACACACAGAGACACACATATATATACACACACAGACACACTCACATAATGTTTTATTAAAACACTATGTGCTCTAGTGTCCCTTTCCAAGTCACAAACACACACACACACACACACACATATATACACACACACAAAAGTATACACACACACCTACACACACAGCGCTGAGACGGATCTAACAAGGTCAAACAGGGAGGGAGGAGAGAGGGGGGAGTAACAGAGAGAGAGGAAATGAACCGAAGGAGGACGTGAAGAAGAAGAAGAAGAAGAAGAAGAAGAAGAAGAAGAAGAAGAAGAATTCATTGAGTCCTGATACGGAAGCTTTCTATTAAACCGTTCAACTCAAAGTGAGAAAGCTGCTCAGTGACTCAGAGACGATGATCATCTGGACATTTAACCAACAGATAAAAACACTTTGGACCAACTCAACAAAACGAACTGATGCTTGTGGACCACAGGTCATGTTGTCCTTCAGTCACAAAGACAACAGAATGACATGAAGCTGCATCATGTAGCAACATACTAATGCTAACCCTAATCCCAGTGCTAATGCTAATCCCAGTGCTAATGCTAATCCCAGTGCTAACGCTAATCCCAGTGCTAATGCTAATCCCAGTGCTAATGCTAATCCCAGTGCTAACCCTAATCCCAGTGCTAACGCTAATCCCAGTGCTAATGCTAATCCCAGTGCTAATGCTAATCCCAGTGCTAACCCTAATCCCAGTGCTAATGCTAATCCCAGTGCTAATGCTAATCCTAGTGCTAACCCTATTACAATACAAATCAAATAACTTTTTTCTGGAAATCTTGC
>NC_136545.1:21650739-21683239 GCF_910591455.1 Pholis gunnellus | reverse complement strand
GAACCACCAAGAGGAGATGTTCCATCACATGGAACCACCAAGAGGAGATGTTCCATCACATGGAACCACCAAGAGGAGATGTTCCATCACATGGAACCACCAAGAGGAGATGTTCCATCACATGGAACCACCAAGAGGAGATGTTCCATCACATGGAACCATCAAGAGGAGATGTTCCATCACATGGAACCACCAAGAGGAGATGTTCCATCACATGGAACCATCAAGAGGAGATGCTTTAAGATTCAATTATGAGGCCACTGAGGCTGCTGCCAACACCTTTCAGTGAGGAGGAGAGGAGGAGAGGAGGAGAGGAGAGGAGAGGAGGAGGAGAGGAGAGGAGGAGAGGAGGAGAGGAGGAGAGGAGAGGAGGAGGAGAGGAGGAGAGGAGGAGAGGAGGAGAGGAGAGGAGGAGGAGAGGAGGAGAGGAGGAGAGGAGAGGAGGAGAGGAGGAGAGGGAGGAGAGGAGGAGAGGAGAGGAGGAGAGGAGAGGGGGGAGAGGAGGAGAGGAGAGGGAGAAGAGGAGGAGAGGAAGACAGGAGGAGAGGGAGGAGAGGAGGAGACAGAGCTACGATGAGTCGACGAGTTGGTTGGAGGAAGTCATGCTGCATCAGTTTCTGTCTGCTTGCATGTAGAAAGTGTGTTTGTGTTAATTTGAGGAAAGTCAAAGTGCTGAGTAGCACCGCTCTCAGCTTTCACTCCTTTAATTATTACTGAAGGAGGAGGAGAGAGTCTGAAACACTGTCTGACCGAGAATCTATTCACCTGATTTTCTCTCTTCTGTCCTCTCGCTTTGGCCTTTTTGTTCAGGTACTCTGTTCTCTACCTGTTCAGGTACTCTGTTCACTACCTGTTCAGGTACTCTGTTCACTACCTGTTCAGGTACTCTGTTCTCTACCTGTTCAGGTACTCTGTTCACTACCTGTTCAGGTACTCTGTTCACTACCTGTTCAGGTACTCTGTTCTCTACCTGCTCAGGTACTCTGTTCACTACCTGTTCAGGTACTCTGTTCTCTACCTGTTCAGGTACTCTGTTCACTACCTGTTCAGGTACTCTGTTCTCTACCTGTACAGGTACTCTGTGTACTACCTGTTCAGGTACTCTGTTCATGAATGCTAAACAGTAGTTTGCGGGCTTCATTTCTGAGGTAACGAGACAAGCGTCTTGCTACGTCAAGAGCCACACGCGCATGAAATTGCGAGAGAATCCGGTCATTTTTCAAAATAAAACTTCTTTCAGACTCTGATAATCAATAAAACAGAAATAATATAATATTTATTCATTCTGGTACCGGTCCACTGCTCTCGAGTCCTCTCATGGGACAGAGAAGAAAGTAAAATCCTTCTTTCTACATGTGATTATAGAACCACTTATCAAAGACGAGAGAATTTAATGATGCATGTTTCAGTCTTACGTTTAAAACATATGCTATCCACATGCAGACTGTCTGTGTGTGTGTGTGTGTGTGTGTGTGTGTGTGTGTGTGTGTGTGTGTGTGTGTGTGTGTTAGGCAGCTGAGTAAACAGCAAACAGCAGTGTCTCTCTGTGGAGCAATACTAATCAGCCTGCAGCTCTCTAATTAGCCCGCATGCTAAATACATTGCTCATTAGCCCACATGCTAAACACATCAGTCATTAGTCAGGCTCGTAAATTAGCCATTTATTTGACTGCATGCTAAACACCAATGTCAATGTTAAACGTGTAATTTATCAGGCTGAACTCTAAGCACCTCAGTGATGAGGCGCTCGCCCGGCCAGTTTCTGGACAGAATACTTAAAGCCTGAAATATTAGCATGCATGCTAAACAGCTTCAGTCAATACTAAGTGCTCCGATCTATGAGCTAAAGGATCCGGCAATATAGTCGGAGCAATTACTTAAACACTGACTGCTCATTGTGTGTCTATAAGTTCTGCCCTTTCAGCAGCTCAGAGCTGTGGAGGTTACACACTTCAGACGGCCAAACTGAGCCTACAACAAGGCAACAAAACCACTTCAGGGTTAGGCAACAAAACCACTTCAGGGTTAGGCAACAAAACCACTTCAGGGTTAGGCAACAAAACCACTTTAGGGTTAGGCAACAAAACCACTTCAGGGTTAGGCAACAAAACCACTTCAGGGTTAGGCAACAAAACCACTTCAGGGTTAGGCAACAAAACCACTTCAGGGTTAGGCAACAAAACCACTTCAGGGTTAGGCAACAAAACCACTTCAGGGTTAGGCAACAAAACCACTTTAGGGTTAGGCAACAAAACCACTTCAGGGTTAGGCAACAAAACCACTTCAGGGTTAGGCAACAAAACCACTTTAGGGTTAGGCAACAAAACCACTTCAGGGTTAGGCAACAAAACCACTTTAGGGTTAGGCAACAAAACCACTTCAGGGTTAGGCAACAAAACCACTTCAGGGTTAGGCAACAAAACCACTTCAGGGTTAGGCAACAAAACCACTTCAGGGTTAGGCAACAAAACCACTTTAGGGTTAGGCAACAAAACCACTTCAGGGTTAGGCAACAAAACCACTTCAGGGTTAGGCAACAAAACCACTTTCGGAAAAGGTTGTGGCTTGGAATTCAAATAACTACAAATTAGTAAATATTATGAAACAAAACTACAGTCAAATAAGCCTCAAACTGTGTGAATATGGTGGTCATGGTGGTGATGGTGGTCATGGTGGTGATGTTGGTCATGGTAGTGATGGTGGTGATGGTGGTGATGTTGGTGATGGTGGTGATGGTGGTGATGGTGGTCATGGTGGTGATGGTGGTGATGGTGGTCATGGTGGTGATGGTGGTCATGGTAGTGATGGTGGTCATGGTGGTGATGTTGGTCATGGTGGTCATGGTGGTGATGGTGGTCATGGTGGTGATGGTGGTCATGGTAGTGATGGTGGTCATGGTAGTGATGGTGGTGATGGTGGTGATGGTGGTCATGGTAGTGATGGTGGTCATGGTAGTGATGGTGGTGATGGTAGTGATGGTGGTGATGTTGGTGATGGTGGTGATGTTGGTCATGGTGGTCATGGTAGTGATGGTAGTGATGGTGGTGATGGTGGTCATGGTGGTGATGGTGGTCATGGTGGTGATGGTGGTCATGGTAGTGATGGTGGTCATGGTAGTGATGGTGGTCATGGTAGTGATGGTGGTGATGGTAGTGATGGTGGTGATGGTGGTGATGGTGGTGATGTTGGTGATGGTGGTCATGGTGGTCATGGTGGTGATGGTGGTCATGGTGGTCATGGTGGTGATGGTGGTGATGGTGGTCATGGTAGTGATGGTGGTCATGGTAGTGATGGTGGTCATGGTAGTGATGGTGGTGATGGTAGTGATGGTGGTGATGGTGGTGATGGTGGTGATGGTAGTGATGGTGGTGATGTTGGTCATGGTGGTCATGGTAGTGATGGTAGTGATGGTGGTGATGGTGGTGATGGTGGTGATGTTGGTGATGGTGGTCATGGTGGTCATGGTGGTGATGTTGGTGATGGTGGTCATGGTGGTCATGGTGGTGATGGTGGTCATGGTGGTCATGGTGGTCATGGTGGTGATGGTGGTCATGGTAGTGATGGTGGTCATGGTAGTGATGGTGGTGATGGTGGTGATGGTGGTGATGTTGGTGATGGTGGTCATGGTGGTCATGGTGGTGATGGTGGTCATGGTGGTCATGGTGGTGATGGTAGTGATGGTGGTCATGGTAGTGATGGTGGTGATGGTGGTGATGGTGGTGATGTTGGTGATGGTGGTCATGGTGGTCATGGTGGTGATGGTGGTCATGGTGGTCATGGTGGTGATGGTGGTCATGGTAGTGATGGTAGTGATGGTGGTGATGGTGGTGATGGTGGTGATGTTGGTGATGGTGGTCATGGTGGTGATGTTGGTGATGGTGGTCATGGTGGTCATGGTGGTGATGGTGGTCATGGTAGTGATGGTAGTGATGGTGGTGATGGTGGTGATGGTGGTGATGTTGGTGATGGTGGTCATGGTGGTGATGTTGGTGATGGTGGTCATGGTGGTCATGGTGGTCATGGTGGTCATGGTGGTGATGGTGGTCATGGTAGTGATGGTGGTCATGGTGGTCATGGTGGTGATGTTGGTGATGGTGGTCATGGTGGTCATGGTGGTGATGGTGGTCATGGTGGTCATGGTGGTCATGGTGGTGATGGTGGTCATGGTAGTGATGGTGGTCATGGTAGTGATGGTGGTGATGGTGGTGATGGTGGTGATGTTGGTGATGGTGGTCATGGTGGTCATGGTGGTGATGGTGGTCATGGTGGTCATGGTGGTGATGGTGGTCATGGTAGTGATGGTAGTGATGGTGGTGATGGTGGTGATGGTGGTGATGTTGGTGATGGTGGTCATGGTGGTGATGTTGGTCATGGTGGTGATGGTAGTGATGGTGGTCATGGTGGTGATGGTGGTGATGGTGGTGATGGTGGTGATGTTGGTGATGGTGGTCATGGTGGTGATGGTGGTGATGGTAGTGATGGTGGTCATGGTGGTGATGGTGGTGATGTTGGTGATGGTGGTCATGGTGGTCATGGTGGTCATGGTGGTCATGGTGGTGATGGTGGTCATGGTAGTGATGGTGGTCATGGTAGTGATGGTGGTGATGGTGGTGATGGTGGTGATGTTGGTGATGGTGGTGATGTTGGTGATGGTGGTCATGGTGGTGATGGTGGTGATGGCGGTCATGGTGGTGATGGTGGTCATGGTGGTGATGGTAGTGATGGTGGTCATGGTAGTGATGGTAGTGATGGTGGTGATGGTGGTGATGTTGGCGATGGTGGTCATGGTAGTGATGGTGGTCATGGTGGTGATGGTGGTCATGGTGGTGATGGTGGTCATGGTAGTGATGGTGGTGATGGTGGTGATGTTGGTGATGGTGGTGATGTTGGTGATGGTGGTCATGGTGGTGATGTTGGTCATCAGACAGCAGGTTTCTGCTGGGTCTCATGGATTCACTGAAGCAGGTCTCTTAAAAGCTGTGAAAACCACAAGAGCCCGTCGCCCTCAGCTTGAGTACTTTCACACGCTGCAGGTGTGTTGCCCCCTCCATCCCATAATATCAGCTGAAGAGCCCCGTCCTCACCTCCACCTGTCACCTTCCCATTGTGTTCACCTCAAGTGGCTTTAAAGTGGATGTAAAGTAACACTTCAAAAAGTGCTTCTAGTTCTAGTGAAGGAGCGACGTGATCGCGACGCCACACACTCTCATTCTCGCTGTAAACAGGAAGTTCAAAAAGAAAAAACCACATAAACTATGAGCGTATTATTTCTAGCGTTGCTGCCAACTATTCATTCATTACTGCACGCCAACTATTTCAGCTTGTTTACTAGTTTTCATGCATGTTTTATGGCCACATGTGACTTTCAGGTTTATTCACAAACATGTGAATCGTGTCTTTAATCAAATGATAGTTTATGGACGTTCTTCTTTAACACAGCTGAGCTCCTTCACAATCTTTCCACAAGAAAACTGTAGAAGAGGCTCTGCACTCACATCCCTCACATTCACAGAGCTGCATTATAATTCTGAATATGAAGAGAATAAATACATTTTATTCTCTTCCTCTGCTTGGAATGAGATTCAGAAACAAGTCAAAAGTTCAACTCTTTACCTTGTGTGATGATTTCAACCTGTATGTTTTATTCAGCACACAACCATGAATTCATCTTTTAGTAAATCCCCACATGGCCAGATATTAGATTCTACAACAGCAGATATATTACAAACATATAGAAACATGTTTTCTATAAAAGATTATACGGAAACATTTTAACGCATTTGAGACATTTGTTATTTAGTTGATAAACATGAAATAAATGAATTGATGGATGTTTAAATAAAATCAGCAGCATCAAAACATGTTGAAGAGCCACCAGTCTATAAACAAGTTGTAATTATTCCAAATGGTATCTGATCACTGAGCTCCTCAGTGTTTATGGTTGGTCTGATTAACGAGTCCATCACATTAACATAATTAGAATGCTGTTTACTTGAGCTCTGACTCTCCCTCTTCATTGTCTTAATTACTTTATAATTGCATTTGTATTTGTTGTGAGGTCCAAACTCTCAAGATGAAGAACGAAACGCAGCCTGACGGTAAGAAGACATCTTTAGATCGGCCACAGACGGGTCAGAGACTTCATTGAGATACTTATAGTCACATTTAGACCATAAGCTCCATTAGACAACTGAGCGAATGTCTAAATACATAGAAAGCTAGAACAGTACTGGAGGATCATAAAGCTATGAGTCTCTGGAAGAGGGGAATTATGGGTAACCATATGCACATTTCCTGGAGTCTGGAGATATTTATACCTTTAACCTTCATTACTGCTGAAAGCAAGTCATAGACCGTATTTAAGGAAGTGGACTTAGTCACATGATGGTTTGTGGACTTTTGGTCGCACTCTTGGTTTTTTGGCCGTAACCATCTCGGTTTTTTGGTCGCCGCCTTCTTGGATTGTAGGCCATCGTAATCTTGTTTTTTGGAGGTCATCATCTTGTTTTTTTGGTCATCGCCATCTAGCCCCGCCCTAAAGCATCCCCTGCTTTATGGTCTGTTTGACTCTAAATGGACCATCATGTACTAAATGAACATCATGCTGTATTGAAGAAGACTTGAAACTAGAGACTGAGACCATGAGACCACTTGGCATTGGTTGTGTTGAGCTGTTTGGGTTGTTCATTGGGAGCGGCTCTGGGGGGGTTTGTAGATTTTGCGGATGGACCTGATTTGCGGTGAGGGTTAAAGCATTTTGAGTGCAACTGTATTAGTGTATATGTATGTATGTGTATATATGTGTTTTATTTTATCACAGGTTTCCATGGATCCTGGTTATACCTGGACCCTGGTCTTGCCTCCTGCCGTGGTTCTGTCGTATGCATTGAAACACTTCCTGGTGCAGCGACTCTGCTTGTCCCACCTCATCGTCTGGTGAGAAGAGTCATTTTCTCATAGACTTCTATACAACCAGAGGAGTCGCCCCCTGGTGGACACTAGAGAGAATGCAGCTTTAACACATTCAGCACCAGAGATTGATGACTGATCTAAACACAAGCATGACGTAGTTCATTCTTAAAGTGGAATACCGATGGAAGCATGGATTACTGTGAGAGCTCATCAGTGAGAGTATTGCATCAATATGAGAGCCGTCCTCAGCTGCTGGTGTGACTAATAATATTATCTCTCAATCACAAGCAGCAGCAGACGAACAAAGCGTTTCTGAAGTCTGGTTCCTGTGACCCTGCAGAGGGAAACCTCTGTGGGGTGAACTTTGTAATATCCTGCAGCGGCAGCAGTCACAGCAGGAATCGGAGCCGTTTCATTGGCCGTCGCGTTGCTTTGGTCCCACCAGGAGCTCAGAGCTGAGCTGCCCGTGACCGATGCTGCTGCCTGCTGTACAGGACTCCAGGGACAGATCAGACCTCCCCGAGCAGATCCCTCACAGCCAGACTCCTGGTTCAGATTAAACAATAACTCAGTTTGGGTTAGTTTCTCTGAGAACAAATGGACGCAGTCGGATCATCCGTCTCGCTTTGACGAGGCCAACGGTTTCAATCCTCCCAGCTGTTCATTATTCTGCTCCTCGGATCAATCAATGAAGTTTTTATCAAAGACGAGTGTACGAAATAGATTTCAGAGGAAATTCATTTTAAACATCTTTCACCCGAATGTCTCTCTGAGTCACTTTACAGACTGTGTGAGAAGTTCCTCTTTGTTTCATGACGTCAGTCCGTCCATAGTTGGTAATCTACGTGTGTCACTTCCTCCACTGATTCTCTGGAGACTTTTCATGCAGAGGACGGTTTTCATTCTGAACTCTGAAGATCAGTGACGAAGGAAAGAAGCTGTTTCTCTGACCCGTCTCTTGTTCTCCTCCCACAGCCCCGAGCTCAAAGAACACTCGATGGTGTTCTGCTTCACGTGTTACTGAAGTGACACCAGTTAAATAATATTATTTATATTTATATATATATATATATATAAATATATTAGTGCTGGGCAACGATTAAAATGTTTAATCGCGTGATTTTTTTGCAATTAATCGCGATTAATTCTGCTTAATCTCATTGTTATGCGCAAAGTTCAATAATTAATTCAAAAGTAGTGTATTGTGCACTTTTATTTTAAAAGTAATGCTATAAGAACAAAAGTGCAATAACATTAACCCAAACTAAACACTTTAAAAACTCTAAAAGATCATTTAAATGAATCATTAATTTGTTGGTATGTTGTTCAGACACTATGCTACGCTGATTAGCGTAACATGTGGTGTTTGTTATAAATGTACGTTGGTACATAGAGGTGATGAGAAGCTGTACATGGAGGGACTTAGGACCCAGGGGAATGTAGGGGAAGGAAACAGGAAGAGACGCCACACAAACAGCTGTTCACCGCTCGCTGACGGTTCTTGTGTTAAAAATGTCGCTTAATAAAAATAAAAAAAAACTGCGTTAACGCGCGATAATATAATTGTCGGCGTTAATTAATGAATGCGTTAATACGATAATAACGCGTTAACTTGCCCAGCACTAATATATACACACAGTATATACTATATATACACACAGTATATACTATACTGTATATACACACATATTATTGTTTTATTAGGTGGTTTCTTCCCCTTTAAAGAAATATTTTATGTATGTAATTATATATTTATGTCTGTGTTAGTGACACACACACACACACACACACACACACACACACACACTAGCGTAATGATTGGTAGTTTAATGGACCGACGGACAGCGAGCATCACACAGCAGCAGAGTGATGGATCGTTGTGGACGATCAGGAATGAGACGTCTACATGTCTCCAGACGAGTCAGAGATTCACATCAAGTCTTCAGAGCTTAAAGCTTCAGACGTTTAAGGAGGAAGTCACAGGTTGAACCTCATCCAGAGACAACGTCCTCCGTCCTTCAACGAGAAGACGAGGGTCAGAAAACAGATGGAGGTTACATCTCTCTGATCTCATCTCTGCTGTCCTTTCTCTCTCTGACGTCCCTCCGTTACTACACACTAAGACCTCACAGGAGGTTCATCTGTTCATCATAATGAGCGCATGAATGTGTGTGTTATAAACTATGAATAAAGTGAAGTCTTCTTGTTAGATGTGGTGATTGTTCTCTGTTGAGGTTTGCTCTCTTCAGCTTCACCTCCTTCTCTTCATACAATACATACATTATATACATTATATACATAATATACATAATATACGTTATATACATAATATACATAATATACTACATTATATTATATATGAGCAGTGTCTCTGGTTGCTGCTCCTGAGACTGTGTTATCTGCTGTCAGTGAGTTGTGAAGCATCAGTAACATGTGTAGAACATTGTTCTCTGTGTTCTGGGTTCTTGCTCTCATGTTCTCCTGCAGGCGGCTGAATCACGTCTTCATCACCGTGATGAAGAGTGTAAACGAGACAGAAATGAGGAGGGATGAAGAGCTTTCTAGCATTCGGGGCATGAAGCCGGATGAGACGAGATGTAGATTGTAGAACAATAAAGTAAAGTAGGGCAGCTGGAGAGCAGCGAGGGTCTAGTGGAGACTCTGTTTACCTCAATGAAGGTCTGCTGCTGACGCAGAGGATCTGTGGAGGATCCGTCTCTTGAGGAATGAGGACCCGGCTCAGGGACTGAACCTCTTCAGCACCTTCACTCAGGACTAGAGACCATGGACCCAGCCAGCTCTGTGTGCATCTCTCTGTGTGTCTCTGGTCACAGGAGCGACTCCAGTTCTCCGTCTTCAGGTGACGTGGCGTCCCTCAGCTCATTAGCCCCCCCCCCCCCGGAGGATCTGCTGGGTAATCACAGACTCAATGGAACTGAGTTCAGCTTGGATGCTGCTGTCAGTCATGACTCTCTTAATCAACCTGCTGATTGGCTGAGAGAGGTGTGACATCACAGCCTGCTTCTGTTTGAAGGCTTGAAGTGAACTCAGCTGCTGTTTGTAACAAACTGTCCTCGTCGATCACGTGAACACGTTCATCAGGCTGAAGCTCATCACTTCTCTCCTGGTGTTAAACGTCAGAGATGCTTTCTGCAGACCTGCTCTTTGTTCTTTCTCTACTTCTGTAACTTTCATTTCATTTTCTAATGAGCCACGAGTTGTTTAGAGTAGTTTCTGTGTCTCTGGTCTGTGTGCAGGATGTCCAGCCTCTTCTAGAATAAGAATAAACCCAGAAGAACTTCACTGTGTTGCTGGAATCTGCATCTCCATGTGCAGTGCTGCTGTTCAAACATCCAGCCTCTAAGTCTCAGGAGTCACACTACAGCCTCTGAGCCTCAGGAGTCACACTACAGCCTCTAAGCCTCAGGAGTCACACAGCAGCCTCTCAGCCTCAGGAGTCACACACCAGCCTCTAAGCCTCAGGAGTCACACAGCAGCCTCTAAGCCTCAGGAGTCACACAGCAGCCTCTCAGCCTCAGGAGTCACACAGCAGCCTCTAAGCCTCAGGAGTCACACACCAGCCTCCAAGCCTCAGGAGTCACACACCAGCCTCTCAGCCTCAGGAGTCACACACCAGCCTCTAAGCCTCAGGAGTCACACAGCAGCCTCTCAGCCTCAGGAGTCACACAGCAGCCTCTCAGCCTCAGGAGTCACACACCAGCCTCTCAGCCTCAGGAGTCACACAGCAGCCTCTAAGCCTCAGGAGTCACACACCAGCCTCTCAGCCTCAGGAGTCACACAGCAGCCTCTAAGCCTCAGGAGTCACACACCAGCCTCTCAGCCTCAGGAGTCACACAGCAGCCTCTAAGCCTCAGGAGTCACACACCAGCCTCTGAGCCTCAGGAGTCACACTACAGCCTCTAACTACAGGATGCATTTACTGAAGGTTGAACTAAAACCAGGACCAGAGGACTCAGATTTCACTGACTCATTCACTGCAGGAATGAACTGATTACTTTCAGGGTTCTCAGCTGGACCTGAACCTAGAAGCTGTTCCTGGGTCCACATGTGAGACCAGAGGGACCGGCTCTGGATCAGCAAACACTTCTTCTCTTTCTGTATCTTCTGTTCTCATGATAAACGGTGTTATCATCATGATGGATAAAAGAGTCTCCACTTAACTCTGCTTTCTCGTACGAACCAAACTTTGTCTTCTTCAATTTTTAATCCTTCTAAATCCAAATCCGGCTGTTTTCATCATCCCTAACCCGGACGCAGAGACTCCTCTTCCTCTGGATTCTATGAGAAGTTTTAAGCTGAAAAGCCAGCACATCCTCTGCTGCTGCTTAATATGCATGAAGGAGAGACTCTTTTGTTCATTGTCACATGAAAGAAAAGATTTAAACTGAGAGTTTCTGTCCGACGTATAGAAAATAATCTGTAATGTAATTAAAGAAGCAGCAGATGAACCTCCGCTGAGGAACACTGATGGAGCTGCAGCTCTCAGCAGCAGACCGCTGCAGGCTGATGTGTTCAGACCTCTGAAGTCTGAGATTCTCTTTAACATCTGATCTCTCAATGAGCATCTTCTCTTAGGACCAGTGAAACAACTGCTGCTTTACGTTGAGCGTCTGATGTAATCATCAGCTGGTCAATAGAGGGCGCGCAGCTACAAATAACACAAAAAATACTAAATAAACTATACAAATTGTCAATATTTGTGTTTTTGGAATATGGAATCAGCCAGTAATATGTGTAAAATATGATATCTCTCCACGTGTGCACGTCTCAGCTGAGCTGGGCGCTGCAGGAACCCAAAGAGGCGGAGCTAGGAAGCTTTAATGCTGATTAAAGAGATGAGTGACATACAATCGAGCCAATCAGCGTCCTCAAACAGATCCAGCTGCACGTTCTCGTCCGGACTCGTCTCTACAGCCGAGCACTGCTCCTCCAGGACCCGTCTGAGAGGAGGACTTTGAGGAGAAACTGCAGTCAAAGAGCTGATCCCAGATCAGCCTGACCTCACAATCACACAGCAGACGAGCTAAAGGGAAGCAGCGCGGGAAGCTGCTCCACTAGCTGCACCAGACAGGCCAGGCTAGCTGGATGATGTCATGCTAACAACGTAGTTAGCTTTAAAACGAGGACAGATCCAGCACGGACAGGTAGGGAGTGAGGGAGGAGGAGGTAAGGAGACATGAGGACACCAGGGTAGGGAGTGAGGGAGGAGGAGGTAAGGAGACATGAGAACACCAGGGTAGGGAGTGAGGGAGGAGGAGGTAAGGAGACATGAGAACACCAGGGTAGGGAGTGAGGGAGGAGGAGGTAAGGAGACATGAGGACACCAGGGTAGGGAGTGAGGGAGGAGGAGGTAAGGAGACATGAGGACACCAGGGTAGGGAGTGAGGGAGGAGGAGGTAAGGAGACATGAGGAAACCAGGGTAGGGAGTGAGGGAGGAGGAGGTAAGGAGACATGAGGACACCAGGGTAGGGAGTGAGGCATGAGGAGGTAAGGAGACATGAGGACACCAGGGTAGGGAGTGAGGGAGGAGGAGGTAAGGAGACATGAGGACACCAGGGTAGGGAGTGAGGCATGAGGAGGTAAGGAGACATGAGGACACCAGGGTAGGGAGTGAGGCATGAGGAGGTAAGGAGACATGAGGACACCAGGGTAGGGAGTGAGGCATGAGGAGGTAAGGAGACATGAGGACACCAGGGTAGGGAGTGAGGCATGAGGAGGTAAGGAGACATGAGGACACCAGGGTAGGGAGTGAGGCAGGAGGAGGTAAGGAGACATGAGGACACCAGGGTAGGGAGTGAGGCATGAGGAGGTAAGGAGACATGAGGACACCAGGGTAGGGAGTGAGGCATGAGGAGGTAAGGAGACATGAGGACACCAGGGTAGGGAGTGAGGCATGAGGAGGTAAGGAGACATGAGGACACCAGGGTAGGGAGTGAGGGACATGAAGCACCTGTCTGAGAAATGCATATATAGTTATAAATAAATAATGATATATATGTGTGTTTTATATTATATAGAATATTATTATATTTTTTCGTGTTGGAATAAATGTTAAATATTTAATGCATGTTTGATACCTTAATTTTTTGCATTAAATCATTATGGGATGTTTGCTGGTGTTGACTGGATGTTCTACCAGCCACCACCGGTAATAATAACTCATAATAATAATACTATTATTTAACTCAAATTTATAATATTAATAGTAAAAATAACAATAATAATAGTTTATTCATAGAGCGCTTCTTAAAACAATAAAAACAAAGTCAAAGGAATAAAATGAAGGAGATACAAATGTACAATGTACTACGTGTATTAAGAGTACTGAGGTAGTCTGCATACTTGATGAAGATGATGTACTTGTATCCATGTAGTTGAAGGAACGTACTTTGTTGTGTAGAAAGATGAATAAATACAATCGTTTATAGAGAAAGAACCAAACACTGATATGGAGTCAAATCAATCTAACTGTGAAAACATATAAAGTACACACAGCTTCATGACCTTCATGTAATTAATATGCACATTATGAGGAGGTCTTCCTCCTGCTGCGTTCAGAGGAAATCAGACAAAAACACTTTGGAGGTTTTAACAGCTGCTGTGTAAATGAATCGGCACTGACTACACACACACACACACACACACACACACACACACACACACACACACACACTCACACTCACACACACGGCTTAGTGTCCTTGAACAGTTGTAAACTTGTGCTTCTACAGCTTGTTACAGATGTCTGAAACAATGAGTTTGTGATTCTGTAAACTTCATCTGGCTGAAATGTTTGTCCTGTGTGTGGACGCCAAGTGTGTGCATGTGTGTGTGTGTGTGTGTGTGTGCATGTGCATGTGCGTGCAAGGGCTTTGCAGGCATTGCTGGCACTACAGAGACATCCTTAGTGGAACGGAGAACAAAGACAGAGGCTCGTAATGAGCTCTGCAACTGCTGAGACCCAAACTAGGCCAGTGTGAGTGTGTGTGTGTGTGTGTGTGTGTGTGTGTGCTGACAAACAGAGAACACAAGACCGGCAATGGGACCTGAACCAATCACAGACGTTAGCCAGGTGACTCAAACACAGAACATCAGAAGTGAAAGAATATGATATTTGTTCTATTAGAAGAGTCCAGTGTATCATAGTGCTCTATATTATAGTACACTACTGTAACACAGTGCTCTATATTATAGTACACTACTGTAACAGTCCTCTATATTATAGTACACTACTGTAACACAGTGCTCTATATTATAGTACACTATTGTAACAGTCCTCTATATTATAGTACGCTACTGTAACAGTCCTCTATATTATAGTACACTACTGTAACACAGTGCTCTATATTATAGTACACTACTGTAACACAGTCCTCTATATTATAGTACACTACTGTAACACAGTGCTCTATATTATAGTACACTACTGTAACAGCCCTCTATATTATAGTACACTACTGTAACACAGTGCTCTATATTATAGTACACTACTGTAACAGTCCTCTATATTATAGTACACTACTGTAACACAGTGCTCTATATTATAGTACACTACTGTAACACAGTGCTCTATATTATAGTACACTACTGTAACACAGTCCTCTATATTATAGTACACTACTGTAACACAGTGCTCTATATTATAGTACACTACTGTAACAGTCCTCTATATTATAGTACACTACTGTAACAGTCCTCTATATTATAGTACACTACTGTAACAGTCCTCTATATTATAGTACGCTACTGTAACAGTCCTCTATATTATAGTACACTACTGTAACACAGTGCTCTATATTATAGTACACTACTGTAACAGTCCTCTATATTATAGTACACTACTGTAACACAGTCCTCTATATTATAGTACACTACTGTAACAGTCCTCTATATTATAGTACACTACTGTAACACAGTGCTCTATATTATAGTACACTACTGTAACACAGTGCTCTATATTATAGTACACTACTGTAACAGTCCTCTATATTATAGTACACTACTGTAACACAGTCCTCTATATTATAGTACACTACTGTAACACAGTCCTCTATATTATAGTACACTACTGTAACAGTCCTCTATATTATAGTACACTACTGTAACACAGTGCTCTATATTATAGTACACTACTGTAACACAGTCCTCTATATTATAGTACGCTACTGTAACAGTCCTCTATATTATAGTACACTACTGTAACACAGTGCTCTATATTATAGTACACTACTGTAACAGTCCTCTATATTATAGTACACTACTGTAACACAGTCCTCTATATTATAGTACACTACTGTAACAGTCCTCTATATTATAGTACACTACTGTAACACAGTGCTCTATATTATAGTACACTACTGTAACACAGTCCTCTATATTATAGTACACTACTGTAACAGTCCTCTATATTATAGTACACTACTGTAACACAGTGCTCTATATTATAGTACACTACTGTAACAGTCCTCTATATTATAGTACACTACTGTAACACAGTGCTCTATATTATAGTACACTACTGTAACAGTTCTCTATATTATAGTACACTACTGTAACACAGTCCTCTATATTATAGTACACTACTGTAACACAGTCCTCTATATTATAGTACACTACTGTAACACAGTCCTCTATATTATAGTACACTACTGTAACAGTCCTCTATATTATAGTACAGTACTGTATACATAGTACTTTTTACTCCAAACACATATAAATGAGAGTAAAACAGCAACACTCTCCTTGTTCACTCCACTTGAGGCAACATTCAAACAGAAAGCATCGAGGCAGAGCCGCCTTTGTGCAGTTCTCTTAAAACCACTCAGAGGTTCAACCCCAACCTCTGAGAGGAAGCAGGACTCTGGACGAACTCACCCTCACTCAGACCCATGTGGATGCTCCAGTAGTTCTGCAGACACTGCAGCTCTTTCTTCATGCCTCTCTTGCAGCGACAGTCGTAGAGCGGCGAGTCCTGCAGCACCTCCAGCGCTCCCTGGCACTCCTTGGAGGCCAGCATGGCGCTGCGCTCCTTGTCCCCCCCAGACAGGCACTGGCGCATGATCCGGTACCGAGAGCTGCACTGGCTGTTCTGGTTGCACAGTTCAGAGGCTCGGACGCAGTCCAGAGGTTCCCTCCAGCCGGGGGAGTCCAGCTCTGAGTCACATTCACACACATCTGGAGGAAAGAGAGGGATCAGGAGTGAGATTATAACGATATTAGTGAAGTTCATGTCTCTCACCGGTCCTTCACTCCAAAACCTCTGCACTAAATATTTTGCTTCTTTGCTTCAAAATCTCATGTTTCAAAACAGCTGAAGCATAAAGCATCACATCATAAGAATACCATTAATTCATATTCAGCAATTCATTAATTAATGCTCATTATCTTAAACCGTTTGTTCAAATTCCTGTAAAAGCCTCAGAGGATTTAGCAGAGACTTTTATTTTGAAGGGCAACTTCTTCCTTCTTGGACCCGAGCGAGCCCCATTTGGGGTTCAAATTAACGAAGAAATTCTGAGCAACTTAATCATGTAAACCATTTTACACACTGCAAACACAATTATACACCATTATACTAACTAACTAAGAAGATTTTCCACAATATCACGTATTTTTCGCCATGAGTCGGCGAGTTTCGCACTCCGGAGAAGGCTACGAACAAAGAGCTAACAACTAGCATGGCCGACCAATACGTCTGTTTGAAAGTTAATAATCTCTGAGTTAATAATCTGAGTTAATAATCTCTGAGTTAATAAAGTCTGAGTTAATAATCTCTGAGTTAATAATCTGAGTTAATAAACTGAGTTAATAAACTCTGAGTTAATAATCTCTGAGTTAATAATCTGAGTTAATAATCTGAGTTAATAATCTCTGAGTTAATAATCTGAGTTAATAATCTGAGTTAATAAACTGAGTTAATAAACTCTGAGTTAAAAATCTCTGAGTTAATAATCTGAGTTAATAAACTGAGTTAATAATCTCTGAGTTAATAATCTGAGTTAATAAACTGAGTTAATAATCTGAGTTAATAATCTGAGTTAATAATCTCTGAGTTAATAATCTGAGTTAATAATCTCTGAGTTAATAATCTGAGTTAATAATCTCTGAGTTAATAGACTCAGAGATTATTAACTCAGATTATTTAGTCTGCTAAATGACTGTAATGTAATGTGCTCTCAGAATGTTTCCGTCTGTGTGACGAGATGAGAGACCAACAATAGTAAAACAAATCATTAACTGTTTAAAGTCCTTTGTATCGTCATTAAAGATGAGTCTCATGTTGGAACCTTTACAGATATTATCATATTTAAACAGATATCATATTAAACAGACGATTATTAAAGGATCATAACTGTAGTCTAGGAGTCTGGTGATGTTTTTCTTTTCTAAAAGATGTAACTTTGACTCCTCAGTGTTTCTAACCAACAACGTTATCAACGTGGAGAAAACATCTGTTCTGGATTTATTTATTTACAGACAGATTTATCGTCACGACGTCATCAGAGGACGGACAGTTTTTCAAAAAGGATTGAAATCGATGCAGCAGAACCAGAAATGTCGTCTTTTTTATTCTACACATTCTTCTTCAACTACATTACCCACAATGCACCTCTCCCTCTGACAGGCTGCAGTTTGTTGAAGACTCATTCAGGACTAAGTTTTCACAACAAGACTGGAACAACCAGTGGTTTCCCTATGGACCAGGAACAGCACCATATACCAGACCAGCACCTCAGACTAGACCAGAACCTCAGACCAGACCAGCACCTCAGACCAGACTGGAACCTCAGACCAGACCAGCACCTCAGACCAGACCAGCACCTCAGACCAGACTGGAACCTCAGACCAGACCAGCACCTCAGACCAGACTGGAACCTCAGACCAGACCAGCACCTCAGACCAAACCAGCACCTCAGACCAAACCAGAACCTCAGACCAGACCAGAACCTCAGACCAGACCAGCACCTCAGACAAAACCAGCACCTCAGACCAAACCAGCACCTCAGACCAAACCAGCACCTCAGACCAGACCAGCACCCCAGACTAGACCAGCACCTCAGACCAAACCAGTACCTCAGACCAAACCAGCACCTCAGACCAAACCAGAACCTCAGACCAGACCAGCACCTCAGACTAGACCAGAACCTCAGGCCAGACCAGCACCTCAGACTAGACCAGAACCTCAGGCCAGACCAGCACCACAGACCAGACCAGAACCTCAGACCAGACCAGAACCTCAGACCAGACCAGAACCTCAGACCAGACCAGCACTGAATCCTCAACAGTGACTCTCTTCTAAGAGGCCAAATGAAGTGACAGAAACAGAACAGCAGTCAATATAACGAGGTACATTTACTCAACAAGTGCACTAAAGCGCAGCTCTGAGGTACTTGTACTTAGTATTTCTATTCCAGTCGTTCATACTTTAATTAAACTTCCGGTGGCTCTGCTCTGTTTATGACCCGGGCTATCTGAGTTCAGGGAGGCTCAGAATATTCTGAGAGACCAAACAGATATCGTGAACCCAGAACTCCAGCTGTTCACCTTCAGACAGACGCTTCATTACAATCTGGAGGCTGAAAGTACAAAAAGGTTTTTATTTCATCTTAAATAGCAACAATTAGTATTATATGATATGATTTTATTTAGGAATGTCTGGTGACTTGATTATTTATCATCTGTGTTTTATTATTGTATCCTTTAGAACTATTGTCAACATGTTTACTTCAGCATGTTTATGCACGAGTGTATGTATGATCTATGAACTATGTTCTATGTTCTATGTTCTGTTATCTGTTCCATGATCTATGTTCTGTGTTCTGTGATCTATGTTCTATGGTCTATGACCTATGATCTATGATCTATGTTCTATTCTCTATGTTATATGTTACATGTTCTATGATACATTTTTTATGTTCTATGTTCTATGATCTATGATACATTTTTTATGTTCTATGTTCTATGATCTATGTTCTATGATCTATGATACATTTTTTATGTTCTATGTTCTATGATCTATGTTCTATGATCTATGATACATTCTTTATGTTCTATGTTCTATGATCTATGTTCTATGATCTATGATACATTTTTTATGTTCTATGGTCTATGATTTATGACCTATGATCTATGATCTATGTTCTGTGATCTATGTTCTATGTTCTATGATCTATGATCTTTGTTTATGTTCTATGTTCTATGTTCTATACTTATATACTTATGTATGTATGTACTTATGTATGTTAATTTATATAACATAACATAGAACATGTATTTTTATACACCAGATAATATATATATATATATATATATATATATATATATATATTAGTGCTGGGCAACGATTAAAATGTTTAATCGTGAGTAATCACATGATTTTTTTGCTATGCACAAAGTTCAATAATGAATCTAAAGTAGTGTGTTGAGCTCTTCTATGTTAAAGTGCTGCTCTATGAACTAAAGGTCAACAACATTTGGTTTAAACACTTTAAACTCATCAAGTTCTTGTTAACAGCAGGATTCTCTTCACACAGCAGCAGTTATAACACAGTTATAATGATTCTGATCATAGATATTCAGCCGGTGTTAAATTCTCAGTAGTGATAACTAAATGATATGATTATTATACATATTACAAACTAAACACTTTAAAAACTCTAAAACAATAATTTAAATGAATCATTTATTTGTTGGTATGTTGGTCAGACGCTATGCTACGCTGATTAGCGTAACATGTGTGGTGTTTGTTATAAATGTACGTTGGTACATAGAGGGTGATGAGAAGCTGTACATGGAGGGACTTAGGACCCAGGGGAATGCAGGGGAAGGAAACAGGAAGAGACGCCACACAAACAGCTGTTCACCGCTCGCTGACGGTTCTTGTGTTAAAAATGTCGCTTAATAATAAAAAGAAAACTGAGTGATAATATAATTGTCGGCGTTAATTAATGAATGCGTTAACGCGATAATAACACGTTAACTTGCCCAGCACTAATATATACATATATATTATCTAATATATATGTATATATTAGATAATATATACATATATATTATCTAATATATACATATCATATCACGATAATAAAACACACAGACCATCAAATCTGACAGCAGACGTTTTTCTCCCTAACGAGTATTTTTACTTTCGATACTTTACATTTTACTACGATAACTCCTGAAGAATACTTAGAATACTTGCTTTAATTGAGTATATCTACATCGTGGTATGTTTACTGACGCAGAGAGAGTACTTCTACTTCTACTAAAGACCTGCAACCAGGAGGCAATACACACTAACACACACCGTAACACACACACACGTACACACTCACACACACACACACAGTAACACACACACATACACACAAACACACACACACACACACACACACAAAGGTGAACAGATTAAACCCTGAATGTGGTTTTAACTGATTCCCAGAATGATAGAAGAGAGGGGGTAGAGGGGTGTGTGTGTGTGTGTGTGTGTGTGTGTGTGTGTGTCTGTGTGTGTGTGTGTGTGTCTGTGTGTGTGTGTGTGTGTGTGTGTGTGTGTGTCTGTGTGTGTGTGTGTGTGTGTGTGTGTGTGTCTGTGTGTGTGTGTGTGAGAGGAGGAAGAATTACTCACCCAACACAAAAACCACCATGATGATATTAATCAGGATCATGACGAGTCCTGAAGGAAGGGTCCTGGTTCACCTGGATCTGTCTCACTCTTTGTCTCACTATAGCTCTGTCTCTCTCACTCTCTCTCACTCTCTCTCACTCCATCTGTCTCTCTATCGGTCTTACTCTGACTGTCTCTCTATGTCTCTCTCTCTCACTCTCTGTCTCTCTCTCTGTCTTTTACTCTCTCTCTCACTCTCTCTCACTCTCTCTATGTCTCGCTCTCTCTCTCTCTTATTTACTCTCTCTCACTCTCTCTCTATCTCTCACTCTGTCTCTTACTCTCTCTCTCACTCTCTCTCTGTCTCTTACTCTCTCTCACTCTCTCTCTCTTACTCTCTCTCTCTCACTCTGTCACTCTCTCTCTCTCTCTTATTCACTCTCTCTATCTTACTCTCTCACTCTCTCTCTCTCACTCTCTCTCTGTCTCTTACTCTCTCTCACTCTCTCTCTCTTATTCACTCTCTCTATCTTACTCTCTCACTCTCTCTCTCTCACTCTCTCTCTGTCTCTTACTCTCTCTCACTCTCTCTCTCTCTTATTCACTCTCTCTATCTTACTCTCTCACTCTCTCTCTCTCACTCTCTCTCTGTCTCTTACTCTCTCTCACTCTCTCTCTCTTATTCACTCTCTCTCTCTCACTCTCTCTCCGCTGCAGAGCGGGCACGCTGTTGCGGACATGGTGGGGTGAGGCGGTCTTAACGGGGATCCCGGACCCCCCTCTGTGGACTCAGACCAGCACGGAGAGTGAATACTTCACATCCTCCGGTGAGTCTCCTCGGTGTTACCGGAGAAGTCGCTCCGTGCTCGGTGTCCGTTACCCGGTAGACATCCAGCAGCTCGCGCTCTCTCCGTCCTTCCGCGTTACTCCAACTTTCCCGGTGCTCGGTGAGGGACCGTGTCCGTAAAGAGGATCACAGACCGCGTGCTCTGCTCATTAATATCAGTAATAATAATGATTATTAATATTAATAATCCTCCGTCAAAGTGATGTACTCCACAAAGAAACAGCCTCGCGCGTCTTCCTCTCCTGCTGCCTCGTGCGTCCGCTCGTGTCTCCTTCAGCAAACTGGGTGAGACCAAACGGTGAGAAAACCTCTGTCTCCCTCTCTCTCTCTCTCATTCTGTCACTCTCTCTCTCATTCTCTCTCTCTGTCTCTCTCTCTCTCTCTCATTCTCTCCCTCTCTCTCTCTCTCTCTCTCTCTCTCATTCTCTCTCTCTCTCTCTCTCTCTCTCTCTCCCTCTCTCTCTCTCTCTCTCTCTCTCTCTCATGATGACCCGGGGTGATACGCTTGTTCACGCTCCACTGGTGCAAAAACAACCAAATATTTAAAATCCGGATCATAATAATGTTTAAATTATGATTGCCATATATATACACATATACACATACATGCATATGTAGACATATATACATGTATATGTGTATATATATATATATATGTGTGTGTGTGTGTATATATATATATATACACACACACACATATATCTACACATGTAAATATAAATGAAATCAAATGTTGATAATTTAATGAAGAGAAGTTTATCTGTTAACAACAGAAGAAGAAGAAGTGTTAGCTGATTGCTGGTTTCAGGACCATGGACAGCTCCACAATCTCTCTTCACTTCTTCATGATCTGAAACAAACAGAACAGCATCGAATGTAGCGAGGTACATTTACACAACAACTGCATTTAAGTACAGCTCTGAGGTACTTGCACTTAGTGTATATATTCCCATACTTCATACTTTCATCTTTGAACCAAAAGTGCCAAAAACCTGCAATTCCTCAAAACGTCCACTAGAGGCTCCAACAGTTAATCCTCATAGAACTCCATGTTAGATATAAACGTGTTTACAGCCTCGTACTAAAGACGCTGTTGGTCTTTATAGTTAAAATTCCTGTTCATGACAACTCTATGGGGATGAATATTTATATAACGCCCCCGTGTAAATTATGTAAAGACTTAAAGTGATGCATAATTACCGCTGTAGCTGCGTAGAGGGACCCGTAGAGTCTCAGCCTCGAGCTCTCTGATGTCTCCTCGGCTTTTACGAGTTACTGAAGCTAACCTCAGTCTCTCTGAATTACAGATGCACACTGCTAACCAAGCTAGCGTTAGCTGCTAACTTAGTGTTGTTATGCAAACGGTTGCTGCCCCCTCTCATTACTTCTGGTTCCAAAAAACAAGATGGCGACATCTGGAGACGCCCACTTTGAGCTTCACTTTGACTCTTAATAAACTAGATTGTAGACTGTATACTGTAGACAGTAGATTGTAGATATTGTAGACTGTAGGCTGGAGATTGTAGACTCTAGACTGGAGATTGTAGATATTGTAGACTGTAGACTGGAGACTGTAGACTCTAGACTGGAGATATTGTAGATTGTAGATAAACTGGGAGCAGAGGGATGACACACAGGGATTTTAATAAACAAGAAATCTCCAAAACTAGACTTACCTGCCAGGTGAGTGAGGACAAAAGTAGTAACTGAAAATCCAAGAAACCAGAACAAAATAACAGGAAACAAACTAAAGCAAAACCAAGATAGTGACAAAATACATAACAACATTGGAGTAGATGTATTGTAGTATATACATATATATAATATATGATGATATATATAATGTATGTATATATATTATGGTATTGTAATTTATTGGAGTAGATGTATTGTAGTATATATACTGTATATACATATATAAATATAATAGTTTATATAATGTATATATATTATGGTATTATAGTAGATGTATTATGGTATATATATATTTTGTATAATGGTATTATAGTAGATTTCTTATAGTATAAATATATATATAATGGATTCATAGTATATCTCTGAGGGTATTAAAGCATCACTTTGAAGCAGCGGTTCCTGGTTTTGATGACACCCCGGTGACGTGGATCAGACCATGACGAGTCTGCATTTACAGTCTTCAGCCTGCGGGGAGATTAAAGCAATTAACTGACTTCCTGTGACACAAACAGCTCCTTCCTGTCTCACAATGTGAAATGTCATCAGAGGGAAGTGATTCGTCACAAGAGCGGATCAAGTGAGGCAGTCGACTGAAAGAGAGACGGTTCTTCTGTACAGAGGGATGAGCCTGGAGGTCATGGAGAGATAAGGAACCAGATGTTATGCAGGATGTAGACGTGAACAACAGGAGGTCATGGAGCGATAAGGAACCAGATGTTATGCAGGATTTAAACGTGAGCAACAGGAGGTCATGGACAGATAAGGAACCAGATGTTGTGGAGGATGTAGACGTGAGCAACAGGAGGTCATGGAGCGATAAGGAACCAGATGTTATGCAGGATTTAAACGTGAGCAACAGGAGGTCATGGAGAGATAAGGAACCAGATGTTATGCAGGATGTAGACGTGAACAACAGGAGGTCATGGAGCGATAAGGAACCAGATGTTGTGGAGGATGTTGCAGCCCGTCCCTCTGACTGCCTAACCAGAGACTAGGTCAGCTCCCCCTAGTCTTCAGGTGCTACTTGTGGGTACTTATGCACTAAAACCCGCAGGCCCGGTAAAGACACCAGGAACTAGCCACCCACCTGCAGCCTTGGACGTGCCCCCGAGACAACAGCTCTAACCACTTTCACACCACGCTAACAAACCCAACGAACTCCAGAAGGAATCCGCTCTTCAACCTACAGGGACACAACAACAGCAATTCACTCACCGTGTATACAGGACCACCTAAACTCTGTTCTACACAAATCACCAGCACAACACACACTCCTCAGGAACACTGATCACTACAGCTGCTCACAATAACCAAACACAGGAAAACTCACTTCATCCTGCTGCTGCCCTGACCTCCTCTACTGGACCCACTAGAACACACCGTGATGATTAACACTGATTAATGAGGTGAAGTCAGAGGATACAGCGCTGGTGGAGTGATTGGACAATTATGAAATGAATCAGAGGTGAACACGAAACACAATCATCCTCCTCTTCATCGTCATCATCATCCAGCAGCAGGTGGACGAGTGTGTGAAGGTGTGACCGGACTTCTGAGTGCTTTAATGACTCATGAAGGAACTGAATGATGAACACGTCCTTCTTGTTTCAGGACTTTTAAAACATGTTTACTGCTGGAAAGATTCTTTTTCACTGATTATAAAACGAGTGGTTCCACCGTCTGATCAGCCTCAAGATCCATTCACTGCACTTCCTGTGTGTCCTTTCAAAATAAACCTTCCTCCACACAGGAAGTCAGCTGTAGGCTCCAGAACGGTGAAGGAGACGTTCCTGCTTTGGTCTCTGAGGGAGAGCGGCTCGATCTAAACGCTGGAGTGTGAAGCGCTGAGAGGGTTCAGATGTAATGATACGAGCCGCTCTGTGACGTCTGACACTGGAGGAAGAGGAGGAGGAGGAGGAGGAGGAAGAGGAGGAGGAGGAGGAGGAGGAGGAAGAGGAGGAGGAGGAGGAGGAGGAGGAGGAGGAGGAGGAAGAGGAGGAGGAGGAGGAAGAGGAGGAGGAGGAGGAGGAGGAAGAGGAAGAGGAGGAGGAGGAGGATGTAATGATACGAGCCGCTCTGTGACGTCTGACACTGGAGAAAGAGGAGGAGGAGGAGGAGGAGGAGGAGGAGGAAGAGGAGGAGGAGGAGGAGGAGGAAGAGGAGGAGGAGGAGGAGGAGGAGGAAGAGGAGGAGGAGGAGGAGGAGGAGGAGGAGGAGGAGGAAGAGGAGGAGGAGGAAGAGGAGGAGGAGGAGGAGGAGGAAGAGGAGGAGGAGGAGGAAGAGGAGGAGGAGGAGGAGGAGGAAGAGGAAGAGGAGGAGGAAGAGGAAGAGGAAGAGGAGGAGGAGGAGGAGGAGGAGGAGGAGGAGGAAGAGGAGGAGGAGGAGGAGGAGGAAGAGGAAGAGGAGGAGGAAGAGGAAGAGGAAGAGGAGGAGGAGGAGGAGGAGGAGGAGGAGGAGGAAGAGGAGGAGGAAGAGGAGGAGGAGGAGGAGGAGGAGGATGTAATGATACGAGCCGCTCTGTGACGTCTGATGAAAACTCTTCATGAAATATGAACTCTGCTTTCTATCCTCATGTGAAGCTCTATTCTGCAGATTTATTTTGTTCGTGTGTTTGTGATGCAGTCTGTATTTGATTTTAGTGTTTTTGTAAAACTGTTAATTCGTTTTTGTCACATTTCTGTTTTAATGAACAAGCCTTCACAGTTACCATGGTTACAGTTTACCTGTTTCATGAAGAAGACGATGAAACATGGAGGACACCAGAGTCCTGCTTCTCCTTTGTACTTCAGTACCTGAGTCAATGTACTCGTTACTTTCCACCACTAATAGTACACAGTATTAGTACTTTGACCGTTGATGCTTTATTAATAACCAACATCCCAAAAGAACATGATGACAATGAAAGAACTGTGTTTCCCTTCTGGTCTGTGAACACAAAGCTTTGTCTCAAAATAAAAAACTGATCCTGTTTCAAGACACCAACGAACCCTTCGAGGCTCCGCCATGTTTGTAGTCCGTTTATTTGTTGTTGTGTCTCTAATGATTCAACTCTTCAGATCAGACCAACTGGAGGGAATAGTCACCTGGTTGGGGACTATTTTCATCGGCGGATTAATCTAAATTTATAATCACTTCACTCAGGAAGCATCAAACCTTTCCTGATGCTAAATAGCTTAGCGGCTAATTAGCCCGCTAGCTAGCCGGAGAGTGTTTGAGTCAGTCAGCAGAGTGATGCTAAACTATCAGTAACCTGATGAGATCTGAGGATCTGAATACAACATGAATATATTCACATTAATGAGGTGTTTATATATATATATATATATATAAACACATCTATATATATATATATAGATGTGTTTGTATATATATAGATCACATCTATATATATACATATAGACATATAGATGTGTGTATAAGATCAGATAATCCTTTATTAGTCCCGCAGTGGAGCAACAAGTAATATCAATAAGTAATAAACAGAAAGAGTATTAACGAAGCAAAAAAGTTCAAAATCCACAGTAAGTCAGTGACGTCTCTGCGGTGGAGCGTCCTCATGGAGGAGCAGCTGGGTGAAGGTCTTGCTCAGGAGCACTGCGGCACAGAACGTGGAGCCAAGGATCAAACCGACAACTCTCTCGACCCCATGAGCCACGGTCGCCCCATGGCTATACATATATACAGTATATAAACATATATATATATATATATATATATGTATATATGTATGTTTGTGACACATTGTATTTTATCGAGCTGTTTACCAGCCACTGAGTGTTTCTGTCCCTCGCTTGGACTCTTCAGGTAACATTTATATCTCAGCTGTTAAAAGCAGACGAGCCATTAAGAAGTTTCTCTCCTCTCGGCGGTCATATTTACCGTGTGAAGGGCAGACCATGAAGGCAGCCTTTGTGAGGAATCAGCCGTCCGTGCTTCAGCTGACTGAAGGATAAACGTAACTGTGACTGTGAGTCTGTGATTGCGTCTGAATTCTTTGTTCTGGTCTTTGTCTTTGCTCTCTCTCTTCAGCTGAAGAGTTGCTGTGTAATTTGTTTGCCTCTGTGAATGTCAGCTGCTGTCTGCGGAGAGTCGGATCAGTGTGGCGTCTTTAAAAGCTCAGCCTGACAAGTAAATGGATGAAAATTGCCTCAGAAGAGGTTTGTTTTGGCTTTTTGTTTTGATTTCTGCAGAAAATGACATTCCTTTTAGGAACCGGCAGACGGATCTGTGCCGGGGGAGTCTGGGTGGTGTGAGGCGACCCGGGTTTAAACCCGGGACGTTTCCACGCTGTCTTTGTCTTAATGTCGCCCATTTCCTCTCCTGATGATGATAACGCCTGAGAACACTGCACTCTCATATTTACACCTGACAGCTGAACAAAATGATGCTTTCATATTCTGTCTGAGCATCTTCATCTGCTCAGTGGACCGACACACCGACTCTTCTTCAGGTGATGTTTGAGGTAAACTCACCAGAAACTTCACATGTTCACATGAACTTTACTTTAGTCGGAGACTTTCTGCTGAAACAGTTTGATTCAGAGGAATAAACTCGGCTCCTCCTGACATGTTTCATACAAATGATCATAAATATACAAATGTCTTCACAAGAATTAAACCAGAAAAATAAGGTTTGATTGAAATATATAAAACTCGTTAGCTTCAAAATATGAAACGCTCAGAGGTTTATAGTTAGAGCTGGTTCAGGTTTATAGTTAGGACTGGTTCAGGTTTATAGTTAGAGCTGGTTCAGGTTTATAGTTAGGACTGGTTCAGGTTTATAGTTAGGGCTGGTTCAGGTTTATAGTTAGAGCTGGTTCAGGTTTATAGTTAGGGCTGGTTCAGGTTTATAGTTAGGGCTGACTCAGGTTTATAGTTAGGGCTGGTTCAGGTTTATAGTTAGAGCTGGTTCAGGTTTATAGTTAGGGCTGGTTCAGGTTTATAGTTAGGGCTGGTTCAGGTTTATAGTTAGAGCTGGTTCAGGTTTATAGTTAGGGCTGGCTCAGGTTTATAGTTAGGGCTGGTTCAGGTTTATAGTTAGAGCTGGTTCAGGTTTATAGTTAGGGCTGGTTCAGGTTTATAGTTAGGGCTGGTTCAGGTTTATAGTTAGAGCTGGTTCAGGTTTATAGTTAGGACTGGTTCAGGTTTATAGTTAGGACTGGTTCAGGTTTATAGTTAGGGCTGGTTCAGGTTTATAGTTAGGGCTGGTTCAGGTTTATAGTTAGGACTGGTTCAGGTTTATAGTTAGGACTGGTTCAGGTTTATAGTTAGGACTGGTTCAGGTTTATAGTTAGGACTGGTTCAGGTTTATAGTTAGAGCTGGTTCAGGTTTATAGTTAGGACTGGTTCAGGTTTATAGTTAGGGCTGGTTCAGGTTTATAGTTAGAGCTGGTTCAGGTTTATAGTTAGGGCTGGTTCAGGTTTATAGTTAGGGCTGACTCAGGTTTATAGTTAGGGCTGGTTCAGGTTTATAGTTAGAGCTGGTTCAGGTTTATAGTTAGGGCTGGTTCAGGTTTATAGTTAGGGCTGGTTCAGGTTTATAGTTAGAGCTGGTTCAGGTTTATAGTTAGGGCTGGCTCAGGTTTATAGTTAGGGCTGGTTCAGGTTTATAGTTAGAGCTGGTTCAGGTTTATAGTTAGGGCTGGTTCAGGTTTATAGTTAGGGCTGGTTCAGGTTTATAGTTAGAGCTGGTTCAGGTTTATAGTTAGGACTGGTTCAGGTTTATAGTTAGGACTGGTTCAGGTTTATAGTTAGGGCTGGTTCAGGTTTATAGTTAGGGCTGGTTCAGGTTTATAGTTAGGACTGGTTCAGGTTTATAGTTAGGACTGGTTCAGGTTTATAGTTAGGACTGGTTCAGGTTTATAGTTAGGACTGGTTCAGGTTTATAGTTAGGACTGGTTCAGGTTTATAGTTAGGGCTGGTTCAGGGTTATAGTTAGGACTGGTTCAGGTTTATAGTTAGGACTGGTTCAGGTTTATAGTTAGGGCTGGTTCAGGTTTATAGTTAGGACTGGTTCAGGTTTATAGTTAGGACTGGTTCAGGTTTATAGTTAGGACTGGTTCAGGTTTATAGTTAGGACTGGTTCAGGTTTATAGTTAGGACTGACTCAGGTTTATAGTTAGGACTGGTTCAGGTTTATAGTTAGGGCTGGTTCAGGTTTATAGTTAGGACTGGTTCAGGTTTATAGTTAGGGCTGACTCAGGTTTATAGTTAGGGCTGGTTCAGGTTTATAGTTAGGACTGGTTCAGGTTTATAGTTAGGGCTGACTCAGGTTTATAGCTAGGGCTGGTTCAGGTTTATAGTTAGGACTGGTTCAGGTTTATAGTTAGGACTGGTTCAGGTTTATAGTTAGGGCTGGCTCAGGTTTATAGTTAGGACTGGTTCAGGTCTATAGTTAGGACTGGTTCAGGTTTATAGTTAGGACTGGTTCAGGTTTATAGTTAGGGCTGACTCAGGTTTATAGTTAGGACTGGTTCAGGTTTATAGTTAGGACTGGTTCAGGTTTATAGTTAGGACTGGTTCAGGTTTATAGTTAGGACTGGTTCAGGTTTATAGTTAGGACTGGTTCAGGTTTATAGTTAGGGCTGGTTCAGGGTTATAGTTAGGACTGGTTCAGGTTTATAGTTAGGACTGGTTCAGGTTTATAGTTAGGGCTGGTTCAGGTTTATAGTTAGGACTGGTTCAGGTTTATAGTTAGGACTGGTTCAGGTTTATAGTTAGGACTGGTTCAGGTTTATAGTTAGGACTGGTTCAGGTTTATAGTTAGGACTGACTCAGGTTTATAGTTAGGACTGGTTCAGGTTTATAGTTAGGGCTGGTTCAGGTTTATAGTTAGGACTGGTTCAGGTTTATAGTTAGGGCTGACTCAGGTTTATAGTTAGGGCTGGTTCAGGTTTATAGTTAGGACTGGTTCAGGTTTATAGTTAGGGCTGACTCAGGTTTATAGCTAGGGCTGGTTCAGGTTTATAGTTAGGACTGGTTCAGGTCTATAGTTAGGACTGGTTCAGGTTTATAGTTAGGACTGGTTCAGGTTTATAGTTAGGGCTGACTCAGGTTTATAGTTAGGACTGGTTCAGGTTTATAGTTAGGACTGGTTCAGGTTTATAGTTAGGACTGGTTCAGATTTATAGTTAGGACTGGTTCAGGTTTATAGTTAGGACTGGTTCAGGTTTATAGTTAGGGCTGACTCAGGTTTATAGTTAGGACTGGCTCAGGTTTATAGTTAGGGCTGGTTCAGGTCTATAGTTAGGACTGGTTCAGGTCTATAGTTAGGACTGGTTCAGGTTTATAGTTAGGGCTGGCTCAGGTTTATAGTTAGAGCTGGTTCAGGTTTATAGTTAGGGTTTAATCAGGTTTATAGTTAGGGCTGGTTCAGGTTTATAGTTAGTGCTGGTTCAGGTTTATAGTTAGGGCTGACTCAGGTCTATAGTTAGGACTGGTTCAGGTTTATAGTTACACACATCTTCTAATAAAGTGAATATTTCTTCTCTTGCTCCTGAGGTTTTGTTTGCAGTAAAATATTCAGTTTCAGTTCTGATCAGTAGAAGAAAAACACAAAATGATAATTGTCTTCATGTGAAAATAAAACATGACTTCAGTTTTTCTTTTCTAAACACAAACATCCTCCTGAACATTTCGTCACAGCTTCCTGTTCAGTCTCAGGTGGATGTTCCTCCAAACATGTTTATTCATGAGAGCCACATATTTATTCACATGAATTCCTTCAGTGGACTGAAGCCAGATTGGCAGGAAGCTCCTGATTCAAAGCTGCTTTGATCACATTTCAGTGTAAATACTGAGATTCAGCCTCCAAACGTGAGCTGAGAGGAAACTACACAACAAAAGTCTGAGTGTGTGTGTGTGTGTGTGTGTGTGTGTGTGTGTGTGTGTGTGTGTGTGTGTGTGTGTGTGTGTGTGTGTGTGTGTGTGTGTGCGTGTGTGTTTGTGTGTGTGTGTGTGCAGCACTTTGTTTTGTCATGTCGAGGTCTCTGCATGAGAAGGAAATTGGAAGCAGCACTCTGCTTTCATCTCTCCACCTCCCCACTGACTCAAATTAGGAACACACACACACACTAACACACACACTAACACACACACTAACACACACAGTAACACACACACTAACACACATTCTTGTCCTCCAGCAGAAGATGATCCCAGTTTGACCTGAAATCTCTGAAGCAAAGACATGAACGTATGAACACACTGATAAATACTGAAGATCTGTTTTCTGTGTTCATGGTAGGTGTGTGTGTGTGTGTGTGTGTGTGTGTGTGTGTGTGTGTGTGTGTGTGTGTGTGTGTGTGTGTGTGTGTGTGTGTGTGTATGGAGGAGGGTGTTCCTCAGTTCAGATATACGGAACCTGATGACACTGAAGGTGTGTTCAATCAGCCAACAATCAGGATCAGGAGGGGGGATCCACGCAAACCAGAACAGACACACAAACACACACACACACATACACAGTCGATGTTTACTAGATTGAGATTATTTAACGATGTTTACTAGATTGAGATTATTTAACGATGTTTACTAGATTGAGATTATTTAACGATGTTTACTAGATTGAGATTATTTAACGATGTTTACTAGATTGAGATTATTTAACGGTGTTTACTAGATTGAGATTATTTAACGATGTTTACTAGATTGAGATTATTTAACGATGTTTACTAGATTGAGATTATTTAACGGTGTTTACTAGATTGAGATTATTTAACGATGTTTACTAGATTGAGATTATTTAACGATGTTTACTAGATTGCGATTATTTAACGATGTTTATTAGATTGACATTATTTAACGATGTTTACTAGATTGAGATTATTTAACGGTGTTTACTAGATTGAGATTATTTAACGATGTTTACTAGATTGAGATTATTTAACGGTGTTTACTAGATTGAGATTATTTAACGATGTTTACTAGATTGAGATTATTTAACGATGTTTACTAGATTGCGATTATTTAACGATGTTTATTAGATTGACATTATTTAACGGTGTTTACTAGATTGACATTATTTAACGGTGTTTACTAGATTGAGATTATTTAACGATGTTTACTAGATTGAGATTATTTAACGGTGTTTACTAGATTGAGATTATTTAACGATGTTTACTAGATTGAGATTATTTAACGATGTTTACTAGATTGCGATTATTTAACGATGTTTATTAGATTGACATTATTTAACGGTGTTTACTAGATTGACATTATTTAACGGTGTTTACTAGATTGAGATTATTTAACGATGTTTACTAGATTGAGATTATTTAACGATGTTTACTAGATTGAGATTATTTAACGGTGTTTACTAGATTGAGATTATTTAACGATGTTTACTAGATTGAGATTATTTAACGATGTTTACTAGATTGAGATTATTTAACGATGTTTACTAGATTGCGATTATTTAA
>NC_136545.1:21590739-21640739 GCF_910591455.1 Pholis gunnellus | reverse complement strand
TAACAGTCCAACAGGTCTAGAGATGTGAGAGGGTCTAACAGTCCAACAGGTCTAGAGATGTGAGAGGGTCTAACAGTCCAACAGGTCTAGAGATGTGAGAGGGTCCAACAGTCCTACAGGTCTAGAGATGTGAGAGGGTCCAACAGTCCTACAGGTCTAGAGATGTGAGAGGGTCTAACAGTCCAACAGGTCTAGAGATGTGAGAGGGTCTAACAGTCCAACAGGTCTAGAGATGTGAGAGGGTCTAACAGTCCAACAGGTCTAGAGATACAACCTATGGATTCTTGTTTATCATGAATAGAGTCTTTCTCTCTTTCTTCATGGTAATAATCAGCTGCTTCTGTAATATTTCGTGATATTCGTTGTGTATATATATTAGATATTCGTTGTGTATATATTAGATATTCGTTGTGTATACATATTAGATATTCGTTGTGTACATATTAGATATTCGTTGTGTATATATTAGATATTCGTTGTGTACATATTAGATATTCGTTGTGTATATATATTAGATATTCGTTGTGTATACATATTAGATATTCGTTGTGTACATATTAGATATTCGTTGTGTATATATTAGATATTCGTTGTGTATATATATTAGATATTCGTTGTGTATATATTAGATATTCGTTGTGTATACATATTAGATATTCGTTGTGTACATATTAGATATTCGTTGTGTATATATTAGATATTCGTTGTGTACATATTAGATATTCGTTGTGTATACATATTAGATATTCGTTGTGTATATATATTAGATATTCGTTGTGTACATATTAGATATTCGTTGTGTATACATATTAGATATTCGTTGTGTACATATTAGATATTCGTTGTGTATATATTAGATATTCGTTGTGTACATATTAGATATTCGTTGTGTACATATTAGATATTCGTTGTGTATATATTAGATATTCGTTGTGTATATATATTAGATATTCGTTGTGTATATATTAGATATTCGTTGTGTATACATATTAGATATTCGTTGTGTATATATTAGATATTCGTTGTGTACATATTAGATATTCGTTGTGTATATATTAGATATTCGTTGTGTATACATATTAGATATTCGTTGTGTATATATTAGATATTCGTTGTGTACATATTAGATATTCGTTGTGTATATATTAGATATTCGTTGTGTATACATATTAGATATTCGTTGTGTATATATTAGATATTCGTTGTGTACATATTAGATATTCGTTGTGTTCTGCAGGTGATAGAGGAGCTGATCATGTGACCTTCTGTAGACTCACAGTGAAGCTTATTAAGACTTTAATGGATGGTCAGTTAAAACAGGCTAATACAAATATTCATTTAAACAACATTAAGATCATGTTATGGTGTAAAACCCTTCACATGTACATTACAAGAGGAATATCTGCTGCTACACTGAACTATGGAAATATATTTGAGCTTTTCTGCTCAAATGAAAAGCTCAACATCAATAATTATAATCATTGTACTCATCATTTAGCTGTCAAATACTTCTGAAATGAAATGTAGAACAAAGAAGAACACAGAAGACAGAAAATATGAGATGATTTCATTGTTGGCCATAAATGGTCACATGACATGACCATAGAATCTCTCAAAAGACTTGAAGAACCTCCTCAATGACCACTTCAACTAGAGCAGGTGATAGAACCTTCTACAGACCCAAAACCTGTAAGTTCTAAAGGATCTCTAGAAGCTCCTAAAGGACTTCAAGAACCTTTTTAATGATCCTTAGAACCTCCAAGAGGACCGGTAGAACATCCAACAGGACTCTTACAAGCCCATACAGGATCCTCCTCCTCAGTTTAGAGTATTAGACTGAAAAGGTCCATCACCACTAGAACCCTTAAAAGACTGTAGAAACTACTGACTGAACACTAAACATCTTAAAGAACCACAGAACCTCCTAAAGGACGACAGAAACAGATCATTTTCAAAGATCAGATCGATACTCAGGATTGGACGATACCCTGAGTTTGGTAGAACTTGTAGAAGTTACTAGAGAACCCATAGAACCTCATAGAGGACATCTAGAACCTCCTCAAAGATCACTAACACCCCTATGAGACTGAAGAACCTCCTACAGAAAGACTGGCTGTGATCAGATCAGCTGAGACTCAGATCAGAATGGATATTCTTAAATGATTTAGTTTATTGGATGAACATTTCATGTTCTATCAGAAGCAACTGTACCTGATGTCTTCACATAGAACCCTGTGTGGTTAAAGGTTCTTTAGACTCTTCTTCATGTCCACATGGATCATCAAACACACTCATTCAGGATGGTCTACGTCCTCTGAAGCTGAAGCCGATTCTCTCTGAAGTCTGAAGTCAGTGTGCTGACGTTCTCGCCACCAGGAAGCTAAATGTACTTCTTGTTTTTCTGAGCATTTCATGTGAAGCAAACAAAAGCCAGAACCAACAGGTCCAACAGAACCAACAGGTCCAACAGAACCAACAGAACCAACAGGTCCAACAGAACCAACAGGTCCAACAGAACCAACAGAACCAACAGGTCCAACAGAACCAACAGGTCCAACAGGTCCAACAGGTCCAACAGAACCAACAGGTCCAACAGGTCCAACAGGACCAACAGGACCAACAGGTCCAACAGGACGAACAGAACCAACAGGTCCAACAGGACCAACAGGACCAACAGGACCAACAGGTCCAACAGGTCCAACAGGACCAACAGGTCCAACAGAACCAACAGAACCAACAGGACCAACAGAACCAACAGGACCAACAGGACCAACAGGTCCAACAGGTCCAAAAGGACCAACAGGACCAACAGAACCAACAGGTCCAACAGGTCCAACAGAACCAACAGGACCAACAGAACCAACAGGACCAACAGGACCAACAGGTCCAACAGGTCCAACAGGTCCAAAAGGATCAACAGGACCAACAGAACCAACAGGTCCAACAGGTCCAACAGGACCAACAGGACCAACAGGACCAACAGAACCAACAGGTCCAACAGGACCAACAGAACCAACAGGACCAACAGAACCAACAGGACCAACAGGTCCAGGCCTGCAGAGAGGAGGCCTTTCCTCAGTTGAGGCTAAAGGTTTGTGACGTACCCAGCAGCCAGAACCAGCTGAGCCTGAAATGGGATGAAGGGATTTTAAAATATCTGGGGCTAAAACGCATTAATTGCTTAGACGCTTTATTTTAGCATGCAAATGAATCAAAATGATGTTTTTCCTTTGTTTTAATTAGTGAGGTTTAGTCTGTCGGATGAGTTTAAGCTCCTGGTTGGGCCACAGACCTCCAGGCTGTGTTGAGACTGGCTGGATACATCTAACGGATTAAATACACAAACAGAGTCAGTGGAACATGTTGTAGTCTGTACTCTCTGAAGTCCTCTTATTATTATATTATTTCAACAATAACTGAGTGAGTCGTGTTTTTAGAGAGAGAATATTCTAATCCTCCTCATGAGGTTCAGCAGACACTGAATCCGTGTTTATTTCCACGCTGCTCGTTTCGGAGCCTGAATGTTCTCAGCGAGGAGGACGAGGAGCTCTTCATCCTCCACCTCCAAAGCTAAGGTTACGTTTTGTAACCTCAGTTCTCTGAGTAAAGAATGGGGACAGTGCAGGTAGAGCACAAGACAGCACAAAGACAGAGACCTGGGCCCCGGTCCTCGTACGTGCCCTCTCAGCGGTGGAGGTGTTAGATGATGTCATGATGATGTCATGATGATGGTCTGGAGCTCCTCACATGAGTTCATGATCATCTCCTGCTCGTCAGCGGAGCAGAAAGAGGCTCTTTCTTTCACTTCATCTGCATCGTACGGTTAGAAAATCATGGTTTCTGTGATCGACGCTTCCTCCTTCTGAAGCAGGACGGGCACGCCACCGATCCTGATGACTGAAGTCTGGTTCTAGTCTCGTTCTAGTCTGGTTCTAGTCTGGTTCTAGTCTGGATCTAGTCTGGTTCTAGTCTGGATCTAGTGAACGAGACTGTTTGAGCGGATCAGCCTTTGAGGAACCGAGATAGCCTGATGTCAATCATCGGGTTCATTTCAGCTGCTAACAGGACATCTGATCCACTTAGTGGACCACGTACGAGGAACGGGGCCCTGGTCTTTGTCCCAGAAGTATGTGAGTCCAGTAGGAGGTCCAGAACCTGCAGGAGGTTTGTATTGTTTCTGTTCTTTTATCATCATCACTGATGTTCTTTGTTTGATGTGAAACATTGTTTCATATCTTCTCGTCATGTCTCTGAGCAGCATCATTGGAAACGTGTGGTGATTGATTTTAGCTTCAATATGAGTTTCAGAGTTAATTCTGCAGCAGCTGAAAACTCAAAGTTCACCGTTTAAAAATAAATTCCTCTCAGATTATGAATCTGCAGAAACACTTTGTGATGTTTTATGAGATGAATGTTTGATGAAGTGACGACGACGTCAACACAGCTGCTCTCCTGATTAATCAGAGAAACACTTCACCTCATGATCCACATCATCAAACATCACTGATCCAGAGTCTGACTGGAACCTTCAGTCCACCATGAACAGACAAACTGTTGAGTGACACGTTTAAAGAAAATAAGAGATGAGAAGTATTTTATTGCTGTTTGAAAAAGCATGCACCTTGCACACACACACACACACACACACACACACACACACACACTGTCACCTAGTGTGTCAATTTACGCTTCACTCTGTAAACTAGCAGAGTGCTGGAGATACACAGACCTCCCATGAAAACACATCATCGAAACCTCAGGGAGCTGAAGGTGTTTCTGTTAGCAACACACACACAGAGTCAGTGTGTGTGTGTGTGTGTGTGTGTGTGTGTGTGTGTGTGTGTAGAAACATCAGCAGGATGAAACCTGTAAATGATGTGTTTTTGTCACTAGATTAAATGTGACGAGCTCTAAATCGTAAATCAAAGAGAAACAAAGAGAGAACTTCCACTGAAGACGTATATTTGATGTGAATAATGAGAGAATCTCTTGTTTTTACTGGATTACACAACGTTCATGCTCAAACTAAATACAACACAATATATTTGTATCATAACTGCCAAACAACACGTTTTATCTTATCAAAGAATTATGAAACACACTTCAACACTTTATTGAGATTGAAGTGTTTTCTGAAGACATAAATCATTTCTTCATAAATCACTCATCAGGTGAGAGAATATCAAGCTGCTCATCATGTTACAGATGTTCTGACGTCAGCGAGGCTCTACTGCCTCCTGCAGGATGACGTCTGTCACTACACGTGCTCAGATTCAGCTCTACAGAGGAGGAGCTCAGTTTAGTTCACTAAAGCACCAACAAATATGACAAATACTGCATTACAATTAAAAATCAATCATCAAAATTCTACTTAAAGGACCAGTTTGTATGATGTAGTGACTCGTCTTCATCTCCCTCATTAAAGGCTTTTCACAATAAGAGACACCTCTGTGGAACAGACTGGTCCTGGTTCATACATTTAGCAGAGTTTCAACATCAGAGACACAAAACAACCACAAGCAGACTGAAAACAACAAAAACAATACGTCTATATATACATCTAACCATCCCATATGACAACACACACCCTCTAGTGGCCACCGTCATGAACTACAACACACATTTAACAGTTGATTCTTCCTCAGTAGGAAACATAATGGACTGTATATAATAATAATAATAATAATAATAATATATAATAATAAATAATAATAATAATAATAGTAATTGTATCTATATATCACCTTTAAAATCAGAGTTTGAGGTAAAAACATAGATAAACAATTTAAAAATAGATAGAACAAGAAAAAACAATCGATACGATGAAAAAATATCTAATAATAATAATAATAAATGACGGTCTGTTAGCAGACCCGCGTGTTTTAATTTGAAACCTTTGCGTTTCCATTCAATTACGATGAATGAGAATCTACTGCTTTCACTTTTCCTCTACTTCCGGAACAGGAAACACTGCAGAAGGAGGAGGAGCTTATCGCCCCCTAGTGGTCTGGAGAAACATGACATCATGAACTATACAGACACAAAGACTTTATTTATTATTATTATTATTAACATTTATCAGCACTAAAGAACTCACGACAATTAAGATGTCAATCAATGAAAGTAATTAGTTATAACAAAATGACATCATGAATGCAATCTAAGTGGTTTTATTCTTCCTTCTACTTTTACTACAAATGTATATTTAATAAATATTCAAGTGTTCATAAACAATCTTACTGAAAAAAAATGTAAATAAAAGAAAACCTGCAGTCATAGTTTAAAAAAATTAAAGGTCAGTTATAATTAAAAATCAGCTGAACAATATTATACACAGTATATATATGTTTTTATATATATAGTATATATATATGTTTATATATATATAAATATATATAGAGAGAGAATATATAAACAAACACATCACAACTACACTATTTTCTTATTTGCCCTCTAACTCTGAAATATGAACATTATGCTAATAACAGAATCACTTCTTTGCAGTTTTATTTCTATTGTTAAAAGTATTTTACACATTTTAAAGTTGTTGTTTTTGTTGTTACTTTGAATGAAAAGGTTTTAAATTAAAAGAGGAAAAGAAAAATATAAAGTTGGTCTCATTAAAAACAAAACATTTAAAACACAATAATAATCTAATTTATGTTTAACACCTTATTCTTTATTTACATTATTAATGTATAGTCCACAACAAATGAACCTCTATCTTATCTTATCTAATTATTAATATATTATTATTAATATATAATGAATAATATCTGTGTATTTTAACATAAACTACATCATCACATTTTAAAGTTTGTACGTCAATAAATCGGTTGGTTTGTAATAATCCGATTGATTAATTATTGTTATAGTTATTCACTTATTAGTATAAGTTATATGTTTGGTGAATAAAAAACACATTAAGACGAAATAAACTACAGTTAAAGTAGTGAAAGAACATTTATCAAATATAGAAAAAATACAATAAAAACATGAAATAAATGCTGCAGTAGCGCGGAGCCGCCACACGCGGCGCTGTTTCCTCTCTCTTTATACCATAAGCGGGGGAGTGAGAGGAGCATGAAATGGAGAAAGATGGCGGATCATGTGCAGGTGAGCGGAGGGTTCATGTTTTTGTAACCGACTAATGCATCAACGGGCGCGAGACGGAGCGTGAAGGCGGGATTCTGGTGCTCGTGTTGCGGGCTCGGGGCCCGTGTGAGGCCGCTGGGGGCCGGAGGGCGGTCTGACCCCGTTAAAAGAGACGAAGTGGCCCCGCTGTCACCGCTCGGTGTAGGGCTAGCTTCTGTTAGCTCGTATGCTAGCTCGTCTGTTAGCTGTCCGGTTAGCACGAGCTGGTTCAGTTTGGCGCCACTGAGAACCACAATGTGACGTAACGTGTGTCATAAACTATACACTTTAAATCATTATTATTTGAGCCTACATGTGTGTGTTTGCTGCTCTGTTATGCTAAAAAAGCTAGCCGAGCCTCTTAGCATAGCTATGCTAACGTTAGCATCATCTTCTCCCGCTCGATGCCCGTTTGAACACATTTTGTTTTTAACGGTTTGTCCGTAAAGTCCGGCTCCGTGTCCGCGTGACTGACGTCACCGTGACGGAGACCGGGAGACGATAAACGGAGGAAAACATCGGTGTTTTACGAGCAACCGCGTTGTTTATGTGCGTAACTAAGCAGCGATGTTTTTGTTTAGCTAGCATGTGAAGCTAGCCCGTGATGCTAGCTCGTGAAGCTAGCATCAGGGGCTAGCATGTGATGCTAGCTGCTGCTTCGGACACATGTTCGGAGAGGGGAAGAGACAAGACAAGGAGAGGAGAGGAGAGAAGAGAAGATGAGAGAGGAGACAAGAAGAGGGGAAGAGAGGAGACAGGGACAGGGGAGGGGAGGAGACAAGGAGAGCAGACGGTTTGATGGTTTGAATCTGTCCCTCCAGATGTTTGTGTGAAGCTAACTTCATGCAGCGTGTTGTTCGCTAGCTTTGAATGATTATCAAGATGAGTAGAGACTTTATTTTGACTGGAAAGCAGATGTTAGGATGTGTTGATCTAGACCCTGATCTGGACCCTGATCTAGACCCTGATCTGGACCCTGATCTGGACCCTGATCTAGACCCTGATCTGGAGCCTCCAGGCTCTGAGGCAGAGAGCTGCAGCATCTCTGCCACTGAGTGTCAGATCTGATCCAGAACCGTGGTCCTGAGCTTTAGATAAAGAATCGTGATCTGATTATAGATGATGTTCTTCAATAAGGTCAAACTCTTTATCCCCCTGTTTAATAAACAACCGTAGTGTTTTTAACTGTACACAATGAGCATCAAACTGTTTTTATTATTGATTAATCTGATGATTATTTTACCTTTTTTAGTCAAGTTCATTGTATGTTTTTAAGATGATTGTAAAAGAAAAGTTGTTTTTAATAACTGTCTGACAACTGTCAAAATAAAACCCAAATATAATATTATAGATTATTATAGAGTTGCACACATTACTTTAAACATATTTAAACAATAATAAAATCTGTATAAAGTGACGACTACGAACAGTTAATTATCCTAAAACATTAACGTTAGTCATGTAGCAGACGCTTTCATCACATTCTACACCGTGGGCTCAGCTACGGGAGCATTTTAGGGGTTAAGTGTTTTGCTCAAGGACACATCAACATGTGACTAGCGGAGCCGGGGATCGAACCACCGACCCTCTGATCGAAGGGCCTTGCTCTCATCACGGAGCCACAGTCGTCTTAACGAAGCGCTCCGTGATGCCTTCAGGTTCCGTTCGTACAGAACCGATGTGATGTCAAGGATGACGTGTTTACAGAGTTAGAGGACACTTTGAGGAAAGATGGGTGGATTTATATCTGTTTATTTGGTCCTTAATCAGAGGCGTGTTGTTGTTGTTTTCCTTGTTTTTTGAACAGAGTTCTGCTGATGCAAACATGATCAGATCTGTCTTCTTCTGTTCTCTTTGTTGACTCCATCTCTGTGGTTAGCGTTAGCTTAGCCTGGAGACCGGTGCTAATAACATCGTACTGTTTTGAACGATACCCTTCTTGTCTTCTTCACCGTCTCTTACTTCCTGTGAAGAGGTTTAAACTAGCGCTGCAACTAACGATTATTTTAATAATCGATTAATCTGTCGATTATTTGTTCGATGAATCGGATAAAAAAACAAAAGAGCATTAATTTCCAACCCTTCATTCAAAAACAGAACTGACAGTGCACATTCACAGTGCAAAGAATCTTCAGAAAGTGCACAAACAGGTTGCTTGAACATCCCTGAGCTGTTAAAGTAATAATTTAATAAGTGGACTAATATCAGGAGTGGGGTTCAGCGGGTTACCCACGCCTCTCAGTGAAGGGTAGACTCACTGATCCATCAGTGTGGCGCTGCAGCCCCGGACATCTCAGGGCATCACAGACCTGTTGTTGCTCAATCTCGCGTGGCTGAACGCCACTCGTCCCTCTGAGAAGCTGGACGCCGACCGCACGAGGCCGCGTCACTAGTCAGCATGCCGGAGTCTCGTTCGTTATCGGAATGAACCAGACAAATCGCTCCACCAACTAAGAACGGCCATGAACCACCACCACAGAGTCCAGAGAGAGCATCAATCCTCTCCGTGTCCGGGCCGGGTGAGGGTTCCCCGGCCGTCCCTCTTAATCGTGGCCCCAGTTCAGAGAAAAACCCACAAAACAGAACCGGAGTCCTGTTCCATTATTCCTAGCTGTGGTATTCAGGCGACCGGGCTGCTGTGAACACTCGAAACATCTCCGCCACTTACTGAGTGGCGTAATAATCACGCGACACAACGAATCGATAATGAAATTCGTTGCCAACTCTTTTAATAATTGATTTTATCGATTCGTTGTTGCAGCCCTAGATTTAAACCCCACTGTCTCGTCTCGTGCTTCCTGTGAAGAGGTTTAAATGTCTTCACATGTTCAGACTGGTTCTTATCTGAGTCCAACACTCGTACTTGCTCAGACACACTGTAACTTAAACTCCCCACTCTCATGTAAGCAGTGAAGACCCTCCAAATCCAGACCTCCACCTCTAATCTCTCTCTTGAACCTGGTCCCTTCCACCATTTTGAATGTATCAGTGATCTCACTGTGACTCTGCATGACTCAGCACTTTTCCTGCCTTGTGATCTGAGCTGGATGTCGTTAAATATAAACGCCTCACTATCTGCTCCAAAATAATAAATATTTATGATCCTTCAACAATCTAAACACACGGGTTCACCTGAATGTAGTTCAAATAAGAGCTGTAGCTTAGCTTTTAGGGTTGTTTGCTTCATTTTGTTAATAGTTTAGTTCATAAAATATCACAAAATAGAGAAATGAAGTTCATATCCCTTCTTTTGTCCCACAAAAAGACTAAAACACAAAGATGTTTACTTAAAAAATAACGAGTCAAAGGACTGGACAATTATTTGTAAAAACCTTTTTGTCTTAAAAATAATTTGAACATCAGCAATATCAACGGTTTCTTTCCATCCACTTGTTTTTATGCACATTTTTAATTTACGCATAAATTCAGAGTGTGTGTGTGTGTGTGTGTGTGTGTGTGTGTGTGTGTGTGTGTGTGTGTGTGTGTGTGTGTGTGTGTGTGGGGGTGGGGGTGGGTGGGGTTACCGTCTGTGCTGCCATTTACAGACTTAATGTGATATTTAAAAACTGAAATGCGAAATCCGTATTGATCATCAGCTGATGATCAGTGCATCTCTACCATCAGCACCTTGAGGTTCATACCTGTGTACCCCCCCCCCCCCCCCCCCCCCCCCCCATGTGTTCCAGGGCCTCGCCCAGCTGGAGATCTTGTGTAAGCAGCTGTATGAGACCACCGACACTACCGTCAGACACCAGGCAGAGAAAGCTCTGGTGGAGTTCACCAACAGCCCCGACTGTCTCAGCAAGTGTCAGCTGCTGCTGGAGAGAGGCAGTGTGAGTACTGTTACTACTTCTGTTCAAGTACTGATACTAGAGAGGCAGTGTGAGTACTGTTACTACTTCTGTTCAAGTACTGATACTAGAGAGGCAGTGTGAGTACTGTTACTACTAGGGTTGGGTACCGAAACTATACCGACGTTTAGTATAGTTTAGTAACGTTTAGTAACGTTTAACGTTTAGTATAGTTTACTAACGTTTAGTAACGTTTAACGTTTAGTATCGTTTAGTAACGTTTAGTATAGTTTAGTAACGTTTAGTAACGTTTAACGTTTAGTATAGTTTAGTAACGTTTAACGTTTAGTAACGTTTAACGTTTAGTTTACTAACGTTTAGTATAGTTTAGTATAGTTTAGTAACGTTTAACGTTTAGTATAGTTTAGTAACGTTTAGTATAGTTTAGTAACGTTTAACGTTTAGTTTACTAACGTTTAGTATAGTTTATTAACGTTTAGTAACGTTTAGTATAGTTTAGTATAGTTTAGTAACGTTTAACGTTTAGTATAGTTTAGTAACGTTTAGTATAGTTTAGTAACGTTTAACGTTTAGTTTAATAACGTTTAGTATAGTTTACTAACGTTTAGTATAGTTTATTAACGTTTAGTAACGTTTAGTATAGTTTATTAACGTTTAGTAACATTTAGTATAATTTATTAACGTTTAGTAACGTTTAACGTTTAGTATAGTTTAGTAACGTTTAGTATAGTTTAGTAACGTTTAACGTTTAGTTTAATAACGTTTAGTATAGTTTACTAACGTTTAGTATAGTTTATTAACGTTTAGTAACGTTTAGTATAGTTTATTAACGTTTAGTATAATTTAGTAACGTTTAACGTTTAGTAACGTTTAACGTTTAGTATAGTTTAGTAACGTTTAGTATAGTTTAGTAACGTTTAACGTTTAGTAACGTTTAACGTTTAGTTTACTAACGTTTAGTATAGTTTACTAACGTTTAGTATAGTTTATTAACGTTTAGTAACGTTTAGTATAGTTTAGTAACGTTTAGTATAATTTATTAACGTTTAGTAACGTTTAACGTTTAGTATAGTTTAGTAACGTTTAACGTTTAGTTTAATAACGTTTAGTAACGTTTAGTTTAGTAACGTTTAGTAACGTTTAGTTTAGTAACGTTTAGTAACTTTAACAGGACTTTTATTGATGATGAAAATGATAAAGTTTGTATTCTCTCGTTACAGTCGTCATATTCTCAGCTGCTTGCCGCCACCTGTTTGTCTAAACTGGTTTCTCGAACCAGCAACCCTCTGCCCCTCGAGCAACGCATCGACATCCGTGAGTTAAATACAGTTCAGCTTCTTCTCTTTAACGCTGACGATTCCTCAGGAGAATGTTTTTAACGTCCGAGTTTGATCTTCTGTTTGATGTGTGACTATAAAAAGAAACACAGTAAATATTAATTCTGTTAATAGAATAAAACTCAATGATTCAGGTTTATTTCATCAAGAAGTCTTCTTCTCTGAGTCTTTTAGTGAACGTGAATCTCATCAGCATATTTAATATAGAGCTGTGTCACTTCCTGTCCTTCTCTTCTTCTTCTGTGGTGGTTCAGACGTCTTCATTATTTCTGACTGCTTTGTTTTCTTCTCAGAAGTTCTTACGTCGTTCATCGACTCGTCTCTACAACTAAACCTTTTTTTAAAGATAAATAAATAACAGAAACACAAAAACTAAACATGACCTTAAATATCAAGGTTTATTTATCATCAATAGAAACCGTACTGCTGGATATTTAACGTGATTATATTTAAAAGGGTTTTAATATGTATGGAAATATATCATAAATTCCACGAGCCACTGTAGACTAAAATCATCTTCATCATCTCACTGTTCATCACATCTGATGTGATTATTTATATCTTTCATGTCTCGTATGATGCTGATATAAAAACAGAAAGTCAAACTTCAGATGAAGGCTGTTGTTTTGTCTCTGAATCTAATTTCTCTCTAGTTTGATGAAGTCTTTCCGGTGTGTCGTTCTCTTTGTTGACGCTGTTCTCGTTTGTTTGTGACGTTCAGGGAACTATGTTCTGAATTATTTGGCCACGCGGCCAAAGTTAGCAGCCTTTGTGACTCAGGCTCTGATCCAGCTCTACGCCCGGATCACTAAGCTGGGCTGGTTCGACTGCCAGAAAGAGGACTACGTCTTCAGGAACGTCATCGCTGATGTCACACGCTTTCTACAGGTGTGTGTGTGTAGGTGTGTGTAGGTGTGTAGGTGTGTATATCATGTGTTTAACGGTGTGTGTGTGTGTGTAACTGCTGTGTTTACAGGACAGCGTTGAACATTGCATCATAGGAGTCACCATCCTGTCCCAGCTGACCAATGAGATCAATCAGGTAGTGTGTGTGTGTGTGTGTGTGTGTGTGTGTGTGTGTGTGTGTGTGTGTGTGTGTGTGTGTGTGTGTGTGTGTGTGTGTGTGTGTGTGTGTGTGTGTGTGTGTGTGTGTGTGTGTGTAACATTGTGTTTGTCTTCAGGCCGATACGACACATCCTCTGACCAAACACAGGAAGATCGCTTCTTCATTCAGAGATTCATCACTTTTTGACATTTTCACGCTTTCCTGCAACCTCCTCAAACAGGTTAGTCTCTTATATTCATTTATTATATTTCATCTTGCAGAAAACAGCTCACTCCTATGATTCAGAAGACTTTTTGAAGACTTAGATTGTCGACCTGCTGTAACAATCTGTGGATGAATTCTCAGTTTAATTCTCCGATGAGGAATAAAATAAACTGCTTCGATGGAGAAGATGTAACTGAACTTAGTCGACGAGAAAGCATCTTGTGGATCTGAACCACAGATGAGAACTGAAGTGTGTTCTGTGTTCAGGCTTCAGGTAAGAACCTGAACCTGAACGATGAGTCTCAGCACGGCCTCCTGATGCAGCTCCTCAAACTGAGCTACAACTGCCTGAACTACGACTTCATCGGGACGTCCACCGACGAGTCGTCTGACGACCTGTGCACCGTTCAGATCCCCACGTCCTGGAGATCAGGTACGTGTTTATGTTTTAATAATACCAGGCCTGAGATCAGCTGCTAACATGCTTATTCTACATTGTAGAAACAAGTTTCAGGCTCTTCATGACCGTTCTTCTGTGATTACATTCAAGATAAAACTTGTGGATTACTTTGATTAAAGCATTAATGGATCAGTAGATTGATCGTTTGTCTCCTGTGAGATAAGAGTCGTTATTCTACTCGTATTAGTTTTGAAACGCGTTGTGACTTCTTCTGTTTTCTTTCCGTCTCGCAGCGTTTCTGGATTCCTCGACTCTGCAGCTCTTTTTCAACTTATATCATTCCATCCCTCCGTCTCTCTCCCCACTGGTGAGTGATGTGAAGACGATTCATCCACATGAAGCCTCCTGGTAGAGCGTAATGTGTGTGTGTGTGTAACATTGTGTGTCTGTGTGTAGGTGTTGTCCTGTCTAGTCCAGATCGCCTCTGTCCGGAGGTCTCTCTTCAACAACGCAGAGCGAGCTAAGTTCCTGTCTCACCTGGTTGACGGAGTGAAGAGGATCCTAGCGAACCCTCAGGTCTGGACCACGTCCACGGCTCCTGTTTTGTTTCTCCTGACGGCAGCTTTGATGTCTGACGCGATGAAAACGTTTTATATTTCAGTGTTTACCGGATCCCAACAACTACCACGAGTTCTGCCGTCTGCTGGCGAGGCTGAAGAGCAACTACCAGCTGGGAGAGCTGGTGAAAGTAGAGAACTACCCCGAAGTCATTCGTCTCATAGCCAACTTCACCGTCACCAGTCTGCAGGTGGGCCTCCACTCGGATACAACACACACAGTCACAGCGTTTAAAGCTAATGCTAACATGCTAACATCCGTCACTAACCCAAAACAAACCAAAGAACAAACGTAGAAATGTCTTTAAATTTAGAAACACGGTGATTTGTTATCATCCTTTCTGTTTCCCTTGTCAGATGTTTGGGTGAATAAAGGATAAGAAATGACTGATTATTATTATTAGTACACATTAAACGGACCATGAAGGGTTAAAGGTGTTAGCGGTGGTTCTGAAGTGAACCCGTCTCTCTCTGGTCCTCCAGCACTGGGAGTTCGCCCCTAACAGTGTTCACTACCTGCTGAGTCTGTGGCAGCGTCTGGCGGCCTCGGTCCCGTATGTCAAAGCCACCGAGCCTCACCTGCTGGAGACCTACACCCCCGAGGTCACCAAGGCCTACATCACGTCCCGGCTGGAGTCGGTCCACGTCATCCTCAGGTGAGACCATCAGACCTTCACATCCTGGTCCTGGATGTTTAGAGGCAGAGGTTGAAGATATCAGGTTTCCTTCAGACTAAAGAAACGAGATATAAAATGTGAATAATCAGTAAAGCTTCAGAGGAGCTGGATTCTGTTAGCCATGCTAACCGTTTCCCCCTGTTTCCAGTCTTTATGCTAAGCTAACTAGCTGTAGCTTCATGTTTACGGTACAGACACTATATCATTGGTGCTGATATTCTTATCTATCGGTTAAATAAACGGTTAACTATTTCTGTTAAAAGCTCACTAGACCCGGTCTATGGACTGGTAGCAGGTGTGTCTCAGACTGACTGGTTGTGTCGACCCCCCCAGAGACGGGTTAGAAGACCCCCTAGACGACGCCGGTCTGGTTCAGCAGCAGCTGGACCAGCTGTCCACCATCGGGAGGTGTGAGTACGAGAAGACCTGCGCTCTGCTGGTCCAGCTGTTCGACCAGGCGGCTCAGACCTACCAGGAGCTGCTGCAGTCCACCAACTCCAGCGCCGCAGACATCACTGTTCAGGAGGGTAGGAGCCTCCGAGGTCACATACACACTAGTTCCTTTATATACACACTAGTGCTGCGCAACTTAACGTGTTGTTATCGCGTTAGCGCATTCATTCATTAATGCCGACAATTATTTTATCGTGCGTCACCGCAGTTTTGTTTTTATTATTATTAAGCGGCCGGCCGGGAGCGGTGAACAGCTGTTTGTGTGGCAAAGAGACAGGAAGAGCTCTTCTGTCTCTTCCTGTTTCCTTCCCCTACATTCCCCTGGGTCCTAAGTCCCTCCATGTACAGCTTCTCATCACCCTTTATGTACCAACGTACATTTATAACAAACACCACACATATTACGCTAATCAGCGTAGCATAGTGTCTGACCAACATACCAACAAATTAAATAATATTGTTTTAGAGTTTTAAAGTGTTTAGTTTGTAATATGTATAATAATCATATCATTTAGTTATCACTACTGAGAATTTAACAAACATTAAAACATGACGTAGATAGGTTTCAGGTTTCAAGATGTATATTTAAATTCATCTCTGACACACATGAAGATAAAGTTGTGAACACGCTGAATATCTATGATCAGAATCATTATAACTGTGTTATAACTGCTGCTGTGTGAAGAGAATCCTGCTGTTAACAAGAACCTGATGAGTTTAAAGTGTTTACACCAAATGTTGTTGAGCTTTAGTTCATAGAGCAGCACTTTAACATAGAAGAGCTCAACACACTACTTTAGATTCATTAGTGAACTATGTGCATAATGAGATTAATCGTGATTAAAAATGTTAATCGTATATATATATATATATATATATATATATATATATATATATCAATAATAATCAGGTTAAATACTTTCAGTTATTTTCTAACGTACGGAATGTTTTGGTGCTAAACCGTCACAGTTAACACGGTGAGAAAAGAAACTCTTCAAGTCAACATTCTTTAATATAAAATAGATATTTACAATAATCGTATTTAATCTTATCTTGTTATAAAATGTGCTGAATAAAATATTGTTTTAAAACAAAAAGGAAGAAACTTGAAAAACATTTTGAGATAAATCAAAATGTATTTGATTGTATTTAATAACATATTTATATTTTGTCTTATTTAACATTAAAACCGTTTCCCAGCAGCTCTTTGTAACGATAAACCTGCTTTTTAGCTCAGCAGCACATGTTGTTAATAGTCTTCTGGGGTATGAAACGTTCGCTGTGGCTGCTTCACTATCAGAATAAAGAAGCTGACGTCGTCTCCGTCGGTTCCTCTGCAGGTCGGTTGACGTGGCTGGTTTACATCATCGGGGCCGTGATCGGTGGACGGGTGTCGTTCGCCAGCACAGACGAGCAGGACGCCATGGATGGAGAGTTAGTCTGTCGGTAAGAACTCAGGGAAACATCTCCGTGAGAGGAAATAATAAAAGAAAAACTAAATGTTTATCTATTTATATATTTAGTTTGGAAAATGCTGCGACAGCAATCGGACGAGATCGGCCTTTAATTTCCCATTTAGCCATAAAACGTCTTTATTTTAGTGGCCAAAAATTAATCTGCAACTATTTTGATCAGAATTACCCAGCATTCCTTCTGTTCATGTTCTCACCTCTGAGGATCTTAATGATAGTAAACTGATTATTTTAGGGTTTTACGTTAAAAGTTAGACAAAATAAGCAATTTGAAGACGTCACCTTGAGTTTATCAACAAGCTAAATACATTTTAATACGTCTATAAGTCATGTGAAGGGTTGAAACAAGTCGCCTACAGGTCAGTTATTGATCTTATTGAATTCCACATTGAGATTTAAATGTGTTCTCAAAATATATGAGAACATTATGTAATAAAATGTTGGAGTCGCCAGCATAGAAAAGCTCTTTTTCACCAGAAACACTTGGCAGGTCAAACATGAAGGGGCCCAGAACGCTGCCCTGTGGGACGCCACATTGATTTCTGCATAAATGAGTCTGACGTCTTGGTTTCCTGAAACCTGCCAGGAAAACACCAACCAGACGTCAATAATTAATGAGCTGATGAAGCAGCTTGTGAACCACTTTTTCCAGCACTCCAGATATAAATGGACATAAAGACGTACGTGCTCCGGTATGCTGTGATGTAAACACTGATAACGTGTGTGTGTGTATATGTGTTTGTGTTCACACCTCAGGGTGCTCCAGCTCATGAATCTCACCGACTCTCGGCTCGCTCAGGCCGGCAACGAGAGGCTGGAGCTGGCTATGCTCAGCTTCTTTGAGCAGTTCAGGAAGATCTACATCGGAGACCAGGTGCAGAAATCATCAAAGGTAAACCGTGTGTAACATGTGAGGAGTTAACCCTCAGTGACCCGGCTCTGTCTGTGTAACGGGGGCCACGTTGAGCTGCTCCTTTGTTCTGCTTTCTGCTGACTGCAGCACTTTCTATAGACACAGTCTCCTGTTGGACTGTTGTGGTTAAAAGTACTGACGGAGTCTGTTCTCTTTGTTCGGAGCAGAAACTGCACATGTGAACGTCCCAGATAAGTGTTGTAGTGTAGAAACGGTAGTGAGTCTGGCTGGTGTTTAGTAGACAATGTGTTTGTGAACATGTAGCTGCTTCAGTGTTAGAACAGAAACCTCAGTGATCTGTAACTGTTCACTTCCTCCACTGCCGACTCAGCGTCAAAGCTACTCTGGCCCCCGTTATACAGACCGGCTTTAGTGGGTGTTTAGTGAGTCTTTAGTGGGTGTTTAGTGAGTCTTTAGTGAGTCTTTAGTGGGTGTTTAGTGAGTCTTTAGTGGGTGTTTAGTGAGTCTTTAGTGGGTGTTTAGTGAGTCTTTAGTGGGTGTTTAGTGAGTCTTTAGTGGGTGTTTAGTGAGTCTTTAGTGGGTGTTTAGTGAGTCTTTAGTGGGTGTTTAGTGAGTCTTTAGTGGGTGTTTAGTGAGTCTTTAGTGAGTCTTTAGTGGGTGTTTAGTGAGTCTTTAGTGGGTGTTTAGTGAGTCTTTAGTGGGTGTTTAGTGAGTCTTTAGTGGGTGTTTAGTGAGTCTTTAGTGGGTGTTTAGTGAGTCTTTAGTGGGTGTTTAGTGAGTCTTTAGTGGGTGTTTAGTGGGTGTTTAGTGAGTCTTTAGTGAGTCTTTAGTGGGTGTTTAGTGAGTCTTTAGTGGGTGTTTAGTGAGTCTTTAGTGGGTGTTTAGTGAGTCTTTAGTGGGTGTTTAGTGAGTCTTTAGTGGGTGTTTAGTGAGTCTTTAGTGGGTGTTTAGTGAGTCTTCAGTGGGTGTTTAGTGAGTCTTTAGTGGGTGTTTAGTGAGTCTTTGGTGAGTCTTTGGTGGGTCTTTGGTGAGTCTTAAGCAGGTCTTTAGCGAGTCTTCGTGGTCTCGGGTCCTGCTTTTGTCTTTAGCTCTGATGATTCATTTTTGGTTAACGATCAGGAGACCAGACTAAAGTCTCAGACTCAAGTTGTTTTGATGGTTCGGTTCTCAGTCGACCACAGCTTCTCATCTACCAAAAAACACAGAGGAAACAGGTGATGGAAGCTCCAGCTTACAGGTTAAGTCTTTCTGAGTTCCTTTAGAGAAGTGAATCACTGGAAACACAGTACTGGAGGTGTGGGCCCTACTTTCTGTCAGCTTAACCCCCTCAGTTCTCTAGAGCAGGGGGCCTCTTTGTCTCCTACAGACCTCCTCATGCTTCACTTCACTCTGTCCCTCCGATGATCACTAAAGCGCCTCTGGAACCGCCGCCATCATTTACTGAATCACGATAAAAACACGAGTCACGTCACGGAGCTAGAACGTGATGCTATTGATCCATGATGAACAGCTGTGAAGTTCAAATATAAGTTTACAGTCAGATGGACAACAAACCAAACCAGTGCATCTCTAGAGCTCATAAAAATAATATCAATGTGTTTTATTTGCAGCTTTATCGACGACTATCAGAAGTTCTGGGGTTGAATGACGAGACGATGGTCCTCAGTGTCTTTATAGGGAAAATGTGAGTAATAAAAATGATTTTAATGTTCATCACTAATCATTCTAACCTCTAATTTAAACAGGAAGTCTCTTCTTTATGATACATTCTGTGTTCGTGGGATCTTAAACAACCTTTTGTCTCTTTCAGCATCACAAACCTGAAGTACTGGGGCCAGTGTGAACCGATCACCTCCAAGACCCTCCAACTACTGAACGATCTCTCTTTAGGATATCCTTTAGACCACTGTTCACCTGAACACACACACATTCACACACACGTTAACTAATCGTGTGCTGCAGATCTACATCCCTCATGGGTCTGCAGGTCTGAGAGGAAACAGGACTTTAAAATATGAAATGTCCTCTGTAATGATTTCCTGTTTCCTCCTTGACTTCCTGTTTCTGTCAGTTTGCTCCTTGACTTCCTGTTTGCTCCTTGACTTCCTGTTTCTGTCCATTTCCTCCATGACTTCCTGTTTGCTCCTTGACTTCCTGTTTCTGTCTGTTTCCTCCTTGACTTCCTGTTTCCGTCCATTTCCTCCATGACTTCCTGTTTGCTCCTTGACTTCCTGTTGCTGTCCGTTTGGTCCTTGACTTCCTGTTTGCTCCTTGACTTCCTGTTGCTGTCCGTTTGCTCCTTGACTTCCTGTTTGCTCCTTGACTTCCTGTTTGCTCCTTGACTTCCTGTTTTCTCCTTGACTTCCTGTTTGCTCCTTGACTTCCTGTTTGCTCCTTGACTTCCTGTTTGCTCCTTGACTTCCTGTTCCACGTACAGCAGCGTGAGGAAGCTGGTGAAGCTCAGCGCGGTGCAGTTCATGTTGAACAACCACACAGTGAGTCTTCTTCTCATGAAGTCATCACCTCTGGTTCTTAAATACACTCACCGGCCACTTTATTAGGTACACCTTGCTAGTACCGGGCTGGACCCTTTTGCCTTCAGAACTGCCTTAATTCTTGGTAGCAGAGATTCAACAAGGTGTTGGAAACATTCCTCACACATTTTGCTCCATATTGACGCGATGGCTTCACACAGTTGCTGCAGATTTGTCGGCTGCACATCATGATGGGAATCTCCCGTTCCACCTCATCCCAGAGCTGCTCTGTTGGACTGAGATGTGGTGACTGTGGAGTACAGTGAACTCATCGTCATGTTCAAGGAACCAGTTTGAGATGATGTGATCTTTGTGACATGCTGCATCATCCTGCTGGAGGGAGCATCAGAAGATGGTCCACTGTGTCATAAAGGATGCACATGGTCAGCAACAAGACTGCTGGTGTTTGAACGATACTCAGTTGGTACTAAGAGGCCCAAAGTGAGCCAAGAAAATACCCCCCCCCCCCCACCATGACACCACTACACCATTACACCACGACACCACTACACCATGACACCATTACACCATTACACCACTACACCACCACACCATTACATCATTACACCATTACACCACTACACCACCACACCATTACACCACGACACCACTACACCATGACACCATTACACCATTACACCATTACACCACGACACCACTACATCATTACACCACGACACCACTACACCACCACACCATTACACCATTACACCACGACACCACTACATCATTACACCACGACACCACTACACCACTACACCACCACACCATTACACCACTACCACTACACCACCACACCATTACACCATTACACCACTACACCACCACACCATTACACCATTACACCACTACACCACCACACCATTACACCATTACACCACTACACCACCACACCATTACACCACTACCACTACACCACCACACCATTACACCATTACACCATTACACCACGACACCACTACATCATTACACCACGACACCACTACACCACTACACCACCACACCATTACACCACTACCACTACACCACCACACCATTACACCATTACACCACTACACCACCACACCATTACACCATTACACCACTACACCACCACACCATTACACCATTACACCACTACACCACCACACCATTACACCATTACACCATTACACCACGACACCACTACATCATTACACCACGACACCACTACACCACCACACCATTACACCACTACACCATGACACCAGCAGCAGCCTGAACCATCAGCAGCTTTTGAAATACCCGTCTGGCCTCAACAAGATGCCACGTTCAAAGTCACTTAAATCCCTTTTCTTCCTCATTGTGATGCTCGTCTTCACCACGTCTAGAGGCCTAAATGCATCGAGTTGCTGCCATGTGATTGGCTGATTAGCTATTTGTGTTAACACGCTATTGAACAGGTGTACCTAATAAAGTGGTCGGTGAGTGTGTGTATATGTGTGTGTGTGTGTGTGTGTGTATAGATATACACACATATACATAGATATATGTTTTATATTAAATGTCTGTGTGTTTGATGCTCAGAGCGAACACTTCTCCTTCCTCGGAGTGAACAACCAGTCAAACCTGAGTGACATGAGGTGTCGGACCACCTTCTACACGGCTCTGGGGCGCCTGCTGATGGTGGACCTAGGTACACACACACACACACACACACACACACACACACAGACATATACACAGACATATACACAGACACACACACAGACATTTATCCTTTACTTGAGTAATTTGTATTCCTTCCTGTGTGTGTGTGTGTGTGTGTGTGTGTGTGTGTAGGAGAAGACGAGGACCAGTTTGAACAGTTCATGCTTCCTCTGACGGCTGCGTTTGAAACTGTGGCTCAGATGTTGAGTACGAACACCTTCAACGAGCAGGAAGCCAAGGTGACCACACACACATACACACTCTCTCTCACACACACACACACACACACACACACACACACACACACACACACACACACACACACACACACACACACACACACACACACACACACACTCTTAGTTCACATTCTGGTACCAAAGCAGAGGCCTAATGCATAAAGTGGTTGTTGATGGTTCTGTACGGGGTCGATACTGTGAACATGTTTTTGGAGCCGTCTTTACCTCCAGAGAGGCTTTTATTCTGAAGGTTTCCTCCTTCTTCTTCTCTGGTTTCCTGTAGAGGACTCTGGTGGGTTTGGTCCGAGACCTGCGAGGCATCGCGTTCGCCTTCAACGCCAAGACGAGCTTCATGATGCTGTTTGACTGGATGTATCCTCACGGCGGTCATGTGACCTGAGAGCTGCTGACATCACAGTATACACACATATACATATTTCATGTATTTAATATATATATATATATGTAAGTCGTGTATTATTCAGAAGGCTCCTGAGCAGCGCTGCAGATATCCGGCCTACATGCCCATCCTGCAGAGAGCCATCGAGCTTTGGTACCACGACCCAGCATGCACCACTCCAGTCCTCAAGCTCATGGCCGAGCTGGTTCACAACAGGTAGAAGCGTCCTGTCTCCTCGTCTCCTCGTCTCCTCCTCCCTCAGACGGATTCTTGATGATCATCACTAACCGCTTTACTTCCTCGTAGGTCACAGCGGCTTCAGTTCGACGTGTCGTCGCCCAACGGCATCCTGCTGTTCAGAGAAACCAGCAAGATGATCACGACCTACGGTACTGATCCACACGAGTACGGAGGCCCAGAGGGGCCAGAACCAGACCCCAGACCTGCTGCTAGACCTCACAGAGGACGTAGTCACACGATCAATAATACATCTAGTCTAATTTATCTGTGATCTACAGCTGCTGGTCGGCCCTCACACACGATACATCATCTATAGAAACATTATAGTTTATAATAAATATAACTTCAACCTTTCAGCTCATTATCATAAATATGAGTTCAGTGTTTAGAATCAAAGCTCATTTCTATTTAATTCCAACAGTTTTGATTTCAAACTATCTTTATTTCAATGATTTCAGTTATTTTTCTATCAGCATAGAACTCATTCTGACTTCAGCTGTTATTGAATTAATGTCAAATATATTTTATTAATATCATAAAACTGAATATTTCCATAATCCAGTTCTGCTGTGAACGGTTTCTGTTTTTGTATAATATGATATAATATATTATATTATAATATAATATAATATAATATATTATATTATATTATAATATAATATAATATAATATATTATATTATATTATAATATAATATAATATAATATAATATAATATAATATATTATAATCTGCTCTATTGAGCCGCTGGTCTGTCTCTGGGTACAGGGAACCGTATCCTGACCCTGGGCGAGGTCCCTAAGGACCAGGTCTACGGGGTGAAGCTGAAGGGGGTCAGCGTGTGCTTCGCGATGCTGAAGGCGGTGCTCAGCGGGAACTACGTCAACTTCGGGGTCTTCCGTCTCTACGGCGACGACGCTTTGGACAACGCCTTACAGACCTTCATCAAGCTGCTGCTGTCCATCCCTCACAGCGACCTGCTGGTGAGTCCACGGCACCGGCGCGGCTAACGCTAACGCTAGCTCAGTGCTAACGCTAGCTCAGCGCTAACGCTAGCGCAGGTCAGTACGCCCCCCTGACTCTTCCTGTCCCTGCAGGACTACCCGAAGCTCAGCCAGTCCTTCTACTCTCTGCTGGAGGTTCTGACTCAGGACCACATGAACTTCATCGCCAGTCTAGAGCCTCACGTGGTCATGTACATCCTGTCCTCCATATCAGAGGGGCTCACGGCGCTCGGTAAGAGGCTCACAGCTCCGGCTTCCAGGAGGGATCACGTGGTTCTTGGTGGTTTTATTCATCCGAGTGTGTTTCAGATACGATGGTGTGCACAGGATGCTGCTCCAGTCTGGACCACATCGTCACCTACCTGTTCAAGCAGCTGTCCCGCTCCACCAAGAAGAGACCCACCCCCATGGCGACCGACGACCGCTTCCTCCACATCATGCAGCAGCACCCGGAGATGATCCAGCAGGTCAGAGACACGAGGCATCACGGTTCAGCTTCTACTACAGAGCACCACAGAAGAAGAGCACTGACCCTGCTGCTGTTGTTGTTGTTGTTGTTGTTGTTGTTGTTGTTGTTGTTGAGCAGATGCTGTCCACAGTGTTGAACATCATCATCTTCGAGGACTGTAGGAACCAGTGGTCCATGTCTCGCCCTCTGCTCGGCCTCATCCTGCTCAACGAGAAGGTGTGTGTGTGTGTGTGTGTGTGTGTGTGTGTGTGTGTGTGTGTGTGTGTGTGTGTGTGTGTGTGTGTGTGTGTGTGTGTGTGTGTGTGTGTGTGTGTGTGTGTGTGTGTGTGTGTGTGTGTGCGTGTGTCTCTCTGTGTGTGTGTGTGTGTGTGTGTGTGTGTGTGTGTGTGTGCGTGTGTCTCTCTGTGTGTGTGTGTGTGTGTGTGTGTGTGTGTGTTAACAGCGTGTGTGTCTCCTGCAGTACTTCGCTGACCTGAGGAACAGCATCGTGAACAGTCAGCCTCCAGAGAAGCAGCAGGCGATGCATCTCTGCTTTGAGAACCTGATGGAGGGGATCGAGAGGAACCTGCTCACTAAGAACCGGGACAGGTCTGTAGTCTGACCCACGATCACCGTCGTTGAGTTTGTGTCTTCAGTTCAAAGTCACATTAATAACCATGATGTCATGATGTGTGTGTGTGTGTGTGTGTGTCTGCAGGTTCACTCAGAACCTGTCTGTGTTCAGGAGGGAAGTGAACGACAGCATGAAGAACTCCACGTACGGCGTCAACAGCAACGACATGATGAGCTGACATTCCACAGAGAGGAGTCTCACCTGCAGACAGAGCCCCCCCCCCCCCCCCCCTCTCTGCATCAGCCCCCCCCCCCCCCCCCCTCGGGCCCGGATGCCTGGGGGTCACGTCGTACGGGATCGTTGGTTAACTCCGCCTCCTTTTTGATATAAGCATATATAAATATATACAGATCTATTTTAAAGCGATGGTCGACTCGTCGGGCTGTTCTAACAGGAAGTGGGGGGGACGTAGTAATCTGCCTGCCTTGTATAGAAACACAGGAACACGTGTACATTTCTTTTGGTAACATTTTGAACAATGTTTATAACGATTTCAACACAAAGAGTCGAAGAAAAAGTTACAAAAAAACAAACCCGTGTGATTGAGCTTTTTACAGTGTAGTGAGTTAGTGCAGCTGTCTGCTGGAGGAGCTCTCCACAGGAAGGGGGGGGCTCAGGAGCACTTAGGAGGAGGAGGAGGAGGAGGAGGAGGAGGAGGAGGTACACTAACAAAGGGAGAGTCAGAGCGTCCATGTTGTACATTTTACTCAAGTCTCTGGCTGAAGTGATGTAAATAGCCACAGAGACTGAAGGACGTCCCGTCTGTCGCTCAGAACTCGCTCCGTCGTCACGTCTCTCCTTCAGTGAACTGAATATCTTGATTTCACTCTGGGACCTGCTTTTAAATATGTGCTCACATTTTAAAGACTTAACGGCCCGAAACACACACACACACACACAGGTTCACTGTGTTTATATCACTGATCACACGATCCACAACATGTTCATCACAACACCAGGATTACATGTTTCTGTGGGACAAAGTTAAAGGTAATAAATGCTGTAAAGCTGAACATGTCGTACATGTTTGATTTGAACAATGAGCTCAAAGTATTCAGTTGACTGTGACGGAGACGGACTGAACCTTTATCCACTGAGTCCATGAAGAAGTAGCTGCTGATCGTTTTCACTTTGTTGACTCCACGTCGAGGTTGAAAAGCGGCAGAATTTTCCCATCATGCCGTTCTTCGTCTCGTGCGTCTCACACTTTCTCGCTCGACGTGTAAACGACGTGCTCACAGCCGCGCGCTCCCTCCGGGGGGCCGGCTGCACTTCTTTCCATTTTGTTTACACTCTGGATTCCTCGGACCAGGTTTTGGGACTGCCCCCCTTTTTTAGGTCCTGCAGCAGAGTTCTTTATGGTGTGTGTGTGTGTGTGTGTGTGTGTGTGTGTGTGTGTGTGTGTGTGTGTGTGTGTGTGTGTGTGTGTGTGTGTGTGTGTGTGTGTGTGTGTGTGTGTGTGTGTGTGTGTGTGTGTGTGTGTGTGTGTGTGTGTGTGTGTGTGTGTGTGTGTGTGTGTGTGAGAGAGAGAGTGTGAGAGAGAGAGAGAGAGTGTGAGAATGAGTGTGTGTGTGTGTGTGTGTGTCATGGTGCTGCAGAACCCCCGACGGAGCTGAACCAGCCGAGGTCGTGGCTCCCTGAAGGACTCCAGTGTGTGTGAATGTTCAGCAGCGCGTCCTCTGCGATGCTGCTAACTGTTTGTGACACTAGCTCACTGTAACGCGTCGGCGGCCCTCGTGGGTGCTTCTTGAGTTTTAACCCTTTGGTTCGTGTCTGGTGTGAATGTTGGGTCATAGAGTGAGTCGCGTGGAGCTGTTTGGATGTCTGCTACATGTAGTGTACGCATCGTGACTGCAAATAAACCTCATTGATTTTTACTGCTGCTCGTCTCCGTTTGTTCAGGTGGCTTCAAAAGGACCGGCGCACTGGACCAGCTGTTCATTATGGGATAGCGCAACAAAGAGCCTCCAGGAGGCTGTTGACTGATGACGAACAAATGATTCTAGTTTGTGTCAAACAACCAGCGAAGCTCATGAAGCTCATCTTCAGCTTTGTTTCATAGAAGCTTCCATGAGCGTTAAAGCAGGAAGAGCAGAGCCTCAGTCAGCTGGAAACCAGTTTAATTAATTAATCAAACAGGTTGAATTTGGTTTGATTGAACTCGTACTATATACACACCAGCTAAACATGTAGGTCTTTGTGTATAAATAGGTTAAAAATCAGTTTTTTCATTTTAAATCTGCACTAAGTTTCCTCTGAAGTCCGTAGAGGTGCTGTACTGTGTTTCCACATCCCATAATATAACTTCGTATGGACCAGCAGCACAGGTACAGTATTTAATGAGTACGTTAAACTACATCAATGTGCTGATTATGAACACAACATCCAGAATGCATCAGACTTTATTTGTGGTTTCCACGGTTACAGGCAAACAAATGCAACTTTGTTACAAAATAAACAATAAAACTTTACAGAAAATACAAAATGAAGAATCTTAACAGACGCTTCACAAGCAAACGGATCCGATCAGAGAACGCAGGAAAACATCTCCTCTCTCTGCGTCCTGGTCCGGGTCCTGGTCCTGGTCCTGGTGAGCAGGGTTCATCACTGGTTCACTACGAGACTAGCTCTTTGAACTATCCGACAAGAACACAACGTTGTTGTAACTTTCTCTGTTTCGGGCGATTTCAACAGCAAAGAACTGCGTCCTGGTGGCTGAAATCAGAAACATGTTTTTATTGCTTTTTGTTTCACGTTTTAAATAATAAAACATTTTCCACAGCGAGATCCAAACGTACCAAAGATGGTGTTCTCCTCCGTGTAGTCCTTCTCACAGTCCAGACGAAGCAAAGTGCCGTAGTTGAAATCTTCGATAAGTCCTTCAAACTGGTTACAGAACGGACGCCACACCTGCGCACACACACACACAAACATATATATATATGTATATATATATAGTATAGTGTGTAGAGACATGTCACAGTACAGCGTGTCACAGGCATGTGGTAGGATTGTATGTTAAACATCCAAAGTCGTCAGCATTCAGATTTGAGTTTGTTTGTTTCTCTTTGATCCCAGAGTTCCTTCTTTCATTTCAGAATATATGTCATGTAGTATATTATTGTTGCACTGTATTTCATATAGACATTATATATATATAGACGTTTGGTGTGGTGCCGACCTCTTTGGCCTCGTCAGACTTCAGGTCGTCTGGTTTCAGCAGCTTGATGTCGAGCTCTTTGAACGTCTCTCTGAAGGACGAGTAGATTTTATCGTCCAGCTTCGTCAGTTTCAGGAACTTTGGATCGACCGATGAAATGAGCTGAAGACAGAAGAACAGTTTGAATTCATCCGTTAGTGGTTTACAATAAACATAGAGAGATATATTCATATGCATACTGTTAGTCCTATTTATTGTGGTCACACTAGAACACAACTTTATTAGAAATCAAAGAATATTAATTGATTTGTTCTACCCTTCATCAATAATCACTTGTCTATAATATGTTCTTATTGTGTCTATGCATTGAATGGACAACCACAAAATATAATACCACACCGTTATATTTAATGTTAAATAGCGGATTACAATATATTTGATTCCTATACTTTGACTGCAGCACAATTTTATGTTGTAAATATAAATGTAATATGCAAGGTTTTCTTTCTATGCATATTTGTGGGCGTTGATGGAGGGAGCTCAGAATTAATAACAAAGACTAAAATACCTATTAAAAAATCTAACTAATACAAACTATTTCAAATCATGTCTGTTTGATTTGTTGCACTGTTTTGTGTTATTGTGTTACACCTGTTTAATTAGTCACCTCTTGTAATATGTCAGCCTGCACTAATAAAGAAAAAACTATATGTGCTCTATTTAATAACTAGTGATCTCTATTTAATGATTTGTGCTCTCTATTTAATGATTTGTGCTCTATTTAATGATTTGTGCTCTATTTAATGATTTATGCTCTGTTTAATGATTTGTGCTCTCTGTTTAATGATTTGTGCTCTATTTAATGATTTGTGCTCTCTATTTAATGATTTGTGCTCTCTGTTTAATGATTTGTGCTCTATTTAATGATTTGTGCTCTATTTAATGATTTATGCTCTGTTTAATGATTTGTGCTCTCTGTTTAATGATTTGTGCTCTATTTAATGATTTGTGCTCTCTATTTAATGATTTGTGCTCTCTATTTAATGATTTATGCTCTATTTAATGATTTGTGCTCTATTTAATGATTTGTGCTCTATTTAATGATTTGTGCTCTATTTAATGATTTATGCTCTGTTTAATGATTTGTGCTCTATTTAATGATTTGTGCTCTCTGTTTAATGATTTGTGCTCTATTTAATGATTTGTGCTCTATTTAATGATTTGTGCTCTATTTAATGATTTATGCTCTATTTAATGATTTATGCTCTATTTAATGATTTGTGCTCTCTGTTTCCAGACTAAACTTTGCTTTGGAGAGAAACAAACAAACATTGGTGTTTTCCATCAGCAGAACTTTACTCTGAATTTAAGAGACTAAAGCTTTGAACTAATTAAATCCTAAGGTTAGAAATACTTCATGTAAATTATATTATTGACATATTTGAACATGTTAGTTTGTGTTTGACTGAGGATCCAGAAGTAAAAGGTCTCACGTTGAAGTAAACTTCTGCGTGGTTGTAGGCCTTCATCGCCCACATGACCTCAAGACGTGGCTGAAAGAAGGAACACAAAGGTCAAAAGGTTTGTCAGTTACAGTTACTAACATTTTATTCTACATTACAACACTGATCCTCTTAGTTGCTGTAAAACGTCTGTCGAGGGATTAATAAAGAATTATACAATTATTGTTGTACTTGATTCCAAACTGTGTACTTTGTGTTTTTAAAACCTCAAATTAGTATTTAAGTACATTACTTGTAGTTACTTACCACATCACGTTTTTATCTTTATATTAATTTATTATTATATTATTTTGATGATAATTTATATAAATATTTATATATATATATATCTAGATAACTTATTAGCATGCGTGTACTTTCTCTACTTTAATACTAGTACATGAGTACTAGTATGAGTATTACTGAAGTAACATTTTAATTGCAAACATCAGTGTGGTTTTAGTACTTTTATTCTTCCACCACTACCAATAAAGGATTAAAGATTGAAAATATAAAAACAAACACTTACGTCATTTCCATATGCGTCTGCTGGGAGAGACAGAGCATGAGCAGCAGCTGAGGCTCCACCCACTCCCTGAGAACCAGAACACACTGTAACTACAACAGGAAGTACAAATATCACACTGTAACTACAACAGGAAGTACAAATATCACACTGTAACTACAACAGGAAGTACAAATATCACACTGTAACTACAACAGGAAGTAAAAATAGCACACTGTAACTACAGCAGGAAGTACAAATATCACACTGTAACTACAACAGGAAGTACAAATATCACACTGTAACTACAACAGGAAGTACATATAGCACAATGTAACTACAGGAGGAACTACAAATATCACACTGTAACTACAACAGGAAGTACAAATAGCACACTGTAACTACAACAGGAACTACAAATAGCACTGTACCTACAACATGAACTACAAATAGCACACTGTAACTACAGAAATATCACACTGTAACTACAACAGGAACCACAAATAGCACTGTACCTACAACATGAACTACAAATAGCACACTGTAACTACAACATGAACTACAAATAGCACACTGTAACTACAACATGAACTACAAATATCATACTGTAACTACAACAGGAACTACAAATAGCACACTGTAACTACAACATGAACTACGAATATCATACTGTAACTACAACAGGAACTACAAATAGCACACTGTAACTACAAGAGGAACTACAAATGTCACACTGTAACTACAACATGAACTACAAATATTACACTGTAACTACAACAGGAATTACAAATATCACACTGTAACTACAACAGGAAGTACAAATATCACACTGTAACTACAACATGAACTACAAATAGCACACTAACTACAACATGTACTACAAATATCACACTGTAACTACAACATGAACTACGAATATCATACTGTAACTACAACAGGAACTACAAATAGCACACTGTAACTACAACAGGAACTACAAATAGCACACTGTAACTACAACATGAACTACAAATATTACACTGTAACTACAACATGAAGTACAAATATCACACTGTAACTACAACAGGAACTACAAATATCACACTGTAACTACAACATGAACTACAAATATCGCACTGTAACTACAACAGGAACTACAAATATCACACTGTAACTACAACATGAACTACAAATATCGCACTGTAACTACAACAGGAACTACAAATATCACACTGTAACTACAACAGGAACGACAAATAGCATACTGTAACTACAACATGAACTACAAATAGTATGCTGTGACTACAACAGGAACTACAAATATTCATTTTAATCTCTTCTGGTTTTCTAGTTTATCTATCGATGGCTCACATTCAGTGTCACATTTAGATATTTATAGTTTAGCTGGAAAAAGAGCATGAACTAATAATAAACACAGAATAATAAATCGTAATGAACACATAATACATCATAATAAACACATAATAATAAATCATCGGGACTCTGTTACTCATCAGATTTAATAAATAAAACACATAACATGTAATATAATATAATACCACGTGTCAGAGCTGTTTCTACACGTGTTTTCATTCTAAGCTAGCTAGCATTAGCACAGTTAGCTAGCTCTCGTACATCGGTAAACCTTTAAACTTTAATCTTACTAATCCCTCAGACTCGGTACGGACTCGTTTGGGAAGCAGCTCGGTAATAATAATTAATAATAATAATAACGTTAGAGAACATTTACCAGAGAGGCCAGCGCTTCTTCAGACGCCATTTTCACTCAGCCAAAGATCGTCTATGAGATCGGGTGCATACCTGCGATTGTTTTAGCTGTACGCATGCGCTGTTCGTTCGAGTTCGTCTCCCAAGAACAATAGTGATGAAATACAAAAGCAGAGATAATAGAATGGGAATGTTAAATATATTATTGTGTCTTTCATGTCATTGAATGGGTCATTATTCAGTTTATGGATCCCCACGGATCATTACAGTAACCAAACCATTGTAGGCAGACTATCAGTGAACGGAGTGAGCCATCTTTATATTTCTTTACTCTCTGCGCTCAACTTTGACTCATCGGTGCCGTCACGTCATTTAAAGGGCCAGTGTCACAATTACAGACGAGTGAGACGTCACACCAAAAAATATTCAATAAATCAATATTTCTCCAAATTCTCAGATGTTGACAACAAATGTAACTTTTTAAAATGATGAACCAGAATTTATTTTGACTATTGTCTACTTTCAATTACCTTTTGGACACGAATGAAAGAATATATTTTGTGCAAAATGAATCGTTAAATCAGTTTTTTTGTGTTAAAATGTAATTTTGCATTTTGAATATGAGAAAAATAACATTAAATTCATTGTTAACTTAGTAATTATTTATGGTGAATTTGACATACATGAATTCAAATGAACAGAATGATTTTTATTTGAATTTAAAGAATATATTTTAAACAGTACAGAAGAATAATGTATTATTTTTGTCACTATGATTTTATGTTATTAAAGTTCTTTAAGCATAATTATTTTTATTTATTTATTTAATATGTTGTATTTGTTATTTGTTTGAAAACTTGAAAACAATATTTTTTGTATAAATGAATTAAAAGATAAAGATTGTTTCAATAGTTGATATGAATAAAAACTTCTTTATACAGAATTATAATTATTGGTTGAAATTAAAGATATGTGTAGTTTTGGTTTTCCAAATGTGCAAGGTGTTGTAATTAATGCAGCGCTTACTCTGAATCAACACTACAGGGATACGGAATAAGAGTTTTTCAAATAAAAACAAAGTAACTAAAAAAGTAACTTTAAAAGTAAAGTAACTAAAAAAGTAACTTTAAAAGTAAAGTAACTAAAAAAGTAACTTTAAAAGTAAAGTAACTAAAAAAGTAACTTTAAAAGTAAAGTAACTAAAAAAGTAAAGTAACTAAAAAAGTAACTTTAAAAGTAAAGTAACTTTAAAAGTAAAGTAACTTTAAAAGTAACTAAAAAAGTAAAGTAACTAAAAAAGTAACTTTAAAAGTAAAGTAACTAAAAAAGTAACTTTAACAGTAAAGTAACTAAAAAAGTAACTTTAAAAGTAAAGTAACTTTAAAAGTAACTAAAAAAGTAAAGTAACTAAAAAAGTAACTTTAAAAGTAAAGTAACTAAAAAAGCAACTTTAAAAATAAAGTAACTTAAGTAAAGTTATGACTTTTCGACATGGTACACTGACTTTTTCATGACTTTTTTCGACATCCTATACTATGCTGTTTATAACTCCGCAGCAACTCCCTTCATCAACATCGATTGTCTTCCTTCAGGATGGAGTCCAATCGCCAAAGACGTTGCACTATTCACATTTGTACAATGTGTAATAAATTATTGTGAAATTCTAATGAAGTCTCTCCTGATTGAATGACTTTTTTGACTGTTTTTCGACTTTAACCCCAGTAGAACAAACTGAAAAAACACAATTGGGTTTCATCATTAAATTCTTTTCTTTACTGCATTTGCACATAATTCACTGAACACACAGAAGTCCAGAAGCATCCAATACATAAACTGACCGATAAAAACAAGGTAAAAACAATACGTCTGTATTAAAATACACTTTCATGTTCTTATATGCATAATATAAAAACAATAAAGGAAAATATTTAAATTGCAGTAATTACTATTTACAAAAGGCATTTTCTTTTAAAAGGAACTTTTACAACTTCAGTACCTAAAATAAATCAAACTATATGCAGGTCAGGTGCAGTAGTACAAAAAGGCTTTGATATCAGGAGAGTAAGGTGACAGTTTTACAGCAGGACAGAAAGGCGGGATAAGGCCTGATGAACATTAGGTAGCCTGGAGGAGTTCACCAATGAGGAGCGAGTGCTTTTCCTCCGTTTCGTCTCTGGCCGGTCCAGGTTGCCTTCCAACCCAGCTGATATCACGCAGAAGTTCCAAATCATCAAGGTTGATAGGGTGAGGTCATCTCTAACGGAAATAACGAGCCTGTTGACGAGGGCAAACATATCAATAGTACAAACTACTAAACTTTTTCCCCCTATCATGTCCTACAGCCCGTCAACGGCCTCCCTACTGCACAGACCTGCTTCTTCCTGTTTCGCCTGCCCCCTTACACGAGCCAGGTCATCCTCGCTGAGCGTCTGCGTTACTCCATCCACAACTGCCCCTCCATCGACAACTACATGCTGACCCACAACACCGACGCAGCAGACAGCTCCGACACAGAGGAGTGAAGCGGCCAGCTGTGGTCAACCTGGTGATGAATGTATCTTCTCCCATGCCATGCACATTATGCACTGAACACAGACTTCTATTCGCCAAACCTGTAAGGTAGTGTACTGTACTGTTTATATGTTGGTTGAAATTAAAGATATGTGTAGTTTTGGTTTTCCAAATGTGCAAGGTGTTGTAATTAATGCAGTGCTTACTCTGAATCAACACTACAGGGATACGGAATAAGAGTTTTTCAAATAAAAATAAAGTAACTAAAAAAGTAACTTTAAAAGTAAAGTAACTTTAAAAGTAAAGTAACTAAAAAAGTAACTTTAAAAGTAAAGTAACTAAAAAAGTAACTTTAAAAGTAAAGTAACTAAAAAAGTAACTTTAAAAGTAAAGTAACTAAAAAAGTAACTTTAAAAGTAAAGTAACTAAAAAAGTAAAGTAACTAAAAAAGTAACTTTAAAAGTAAAGTAACTTTAAAAGTAACTTTAAAAGTAAAGTAACTAAAAAAGTAACTTTAAAAGTAAAGTAACTAAAAAAGTAACTTTAAAAGTAAAGTAACTAAAAAAGTAACTAAAAAAGTAACTTTAAAAGTAAAGTAACTAAAAAAGTAAAGTAACTAAAAAAGTAACTTTAAAAGTAAAGTAACTTTAAAAGTAACTTTAAAAGTAAAGTAACTAAAAAAGTAACTTTAAAAGTAAAGTAACTAAAAAAGTAACTTTAAAAGTAAAGTAACTAAAAAAGCAACTTTAAAAATAAAGTAACTTAAGTAAAGTTATGACTTTTCGACATGGTACACTGACTTTTTCATGACTTTTTTCGACATCCTATACTATGCTGTTTATAACTCCGCAGCAACTCCCTTCATCAACATCGATTGTCTTCCTTCAGGATGGAGTCCAATCGCCAAAGACGTTGCACTATTCACATTTGTACAATGTGTAATAAATTATTGTGAAATTCTAATGAAGTCTCTCCTGATTGAATGACTTTTTTGACTGTTTTTCGACTTTAATCCCAGTAGAACAAACTGAAAAAACACAATTGGGTTTCATCATTAAATTCTTGTCTTTACTGTATTTGCACATAATTCACTGAACACACGGAAGTCCAGAAGCATCCAATACATAAACTGACCGATGAAAACAAGGTAAAAACAATACGTCTGTAATAAAATACACTTTCATGTTCTTATATGCATAATATAAAAACAATAAAGGAAAATATTTAAATTGCAGTAATTACTATTTACAAAAGGCATTTTCTTTTAAAAGGAACTTTTACAACTTCAGTACCTAAAATAAATCAAACTACATGCAGGTCAGGTGCAGTAGTACAAAAAGGCTTTGATATCAGGAGAGTAAGGTGACAGTTTTACAGCAGGACAGAAAGGCGGGATAAGGCCTGATGAACATTAGGTAGCCTGGAGGAGTTCACCAATGAGGAGCGAGTGCTTTTCCTCCGTTTCGTCTCTGGCCGGTCCAGGTTGCATTCCAACCCAGCTGATATCACGCAGAAGTTCCAAATCATCAAGGTTGATAGGGTGAGGTCATCGCTAACGGAAATAACAAGCCTGTTGACGAGGGCATCTCCCATGCCATGCACATTATGCACTGAACACAGACTTCTATTCGCCAAACCTGTAAGGCAGAGTACTGTACTGTTTATATGTTGGTTGAAATTAAAGATATGTGTAGTTTTGGTTTTCCAAATGTGCAAGGTGTTGTAATTAATGCAGCGCTTACTCTGAATCAACACTACAGGGATACGGAATAAGAGTTTTTCAAATAAAAACAAAGTAACTAAAAAAGTAACTTTAAAAGTAAAGTAACTAAAAAAGTAACTTTAAAAGTAAAGTAACTAAAAAAGTAACTTTAAAAGTAAAGTAACTAAAAAAGTAACTTTAAAAGTAAAGTAACTAAAAAAGTAACTAAAAAAGTAACTTTAAAAGTAAAGTAACTAAAAAAGTAAAGTAACTAAAAAAGTAACTTTAAAAGTAAAGTAACTTTAAAAGTAACTTTAAAAGTAAAGTAACTAAAAAAGTAACTTTAAAAGTAAAGTAACTAAAAAAGTAACTTTAAAAGTAAAGTAACTAAAAAAGCAACTTTAAAAATAAAGTAACTTAAGTAAAGTTATGACTTTTCGACATGGTACACTGACTTTTTCATGACTTTTTTCGACATCCTATACTATGCTGTTTATAACTCCGCAGCAACTCCCTTCATCAACATCGATTGTCTTCCTTCAGGATGGAGTCCAATCGCCAAAGACGTTGCACTATTCACATTTGTACAATGTGTAATAAATTATTGTGAAATTCTAATGAAGTCTCTCCTGATTGAATGACTTTTTTGACTGTTTTTCGACTTTAATCCCAGTAGAACAAACTGAAAAAACACAATTGGGTTTCATCATTAAATTCTTGTCTTTACTGTATTTGCACATAATTCACTGAACACACGGAAGTCCAGAAGCATCCAATACATAAACTGACCGATGAAAACAAGGTAAAAACAATACGTCTGTAATAAAATACACTTTCATGTTCTTATATGCATAATATAAAAACAATAAAGGAAAATATTTAAATTGCAGTAATTACTATTTACAAAAGGCATTTTCTTTTAAAAGGAACTTTTACAACTTCAGTACCTAAAATAAATCAAACTACATGCAGGTCAGGTGCAGTAGTACAAAAAGGCTTTGATATCAGGAGAGTAAGGTGACAGTTTTACAGCAGGACAGAAAGGCGGGATAAGGCCTGATGAACATTAGGTAGCCTGGAGGAGTTCACCAATGAGGAGCGAGTGCTTTTCCTCCGTTTCGTCTCTGGCCGGTCCAGGTTGCATTCCAACCCAGCTGATATCACGCAGAAGTTCCAAATCATCAAGGTTGATAGGGTGAGGTCATCGCTAACGGAAATAACAAGCCTGTTGACGAGGGCATCTCCCATGCCATGCACATTATGCACTGAACACAGACTTCTATTCGCCAAACCTGTAAGGCAGAGTACTGTACTGTTTATATGTTGGTTGAAATTAAAGATATGTGTAGTTTTGGTTTTCCAAATGTGCAAGGTGTTGTAATTAATGCAGCGCTTACTCTGAATCAACACTACAGGGATACGGAATAAGAGTTTTTCAAATAAAAACAAAGTAACTAAAAAAGTAACTTTAAAAGTAAAGTAACTAAAAAAGTAACTTTAAAAGTAAAGTAACTAAAAAAGTAACTTTAAAAGTAAAGTAACTAAAAAAGTAACTTTAAAAGTAAAGTAACTAAAAAAGTAACTAAAAAAGTAAAGTAACTAAAAAAGTAACTTTAAAAGTAAAGTAACTTTAAAAGTAAAGTAACTTTAAAAGTAACTTTAAAAGTAAAGTAACTTTAAAAGTAACTAAAAAAGTAAAGTAACTAAAAAAGTAACTTTAAAAGTAAAGTAACTAAAAAAGTAACTTTAACAGTAAAGTAACTAAAAAAGTAACTTTAAAAGTAAAGTAACTTTAAAAGTAACTAAAAAAGTAAAGTAACTAAAAAAGTAACTTTAAAAGTAAAGTAACTAAAAAAGCAACTTTAAAAATAAAGTAACTTAAGTAAAGTTATGACTTTTCGACATGGTACACTGACTTTTTCATGACTTTTTTCGACATCCTATACTATGCTGTTTATAACTCCGCAGCAACTCCCTTCATCAACATCGATTGTCTTCCTTCAGGATGGAGTCCAATCGCCAAAGACGTTGCACTATTCACATTTGTACAATGTGTAATAAATTATTGTGAAATTCTAATGAAGTCTCTCCTGATTGAATGACTTTTTTGACTGTTTTTCGACTTTAACCCCAGTAGAACAAACTGAAAAAACACAATTGGGTTTCATCATTAAATTCTTTTCTTTACTGCATTTGCACATAATTCACTGAACACACAGAAGTCCAGAAGCATCCAATACATAAACTGACCGATAAAAACAAGGTAAAAACAATACGTCTGTATTAAAATACACTTTCATGTTCTTATATGCATAATATAAAAACAATAAAGGAAAATATTTAAATTGCAGTAATTACTATTTACAAAAGGCATTTTCTTTTAAAAGGAACTTTTACAACTTCAGTACCTAAAATAAATCAAACTATATGCAGGTCAGGTGCAGTAGTACAAAAAGGCTTTGATATCAGGAGAGTAAGGTGACAGTTTTACAGCAGGACAGAAAGGCGGGATAAGGCCTGATGAACATTAGGTAGCCTGGAGGAGTTCACCAATGAGGAGCGAGTGCTTTTCCTCCGTTTCGTCTCTGGCCGGTCCAGGTTGCCTTCCAACCCAGCTGATATCACGCAGAAGTTCCAAATCATCAAGGTTGATAGGGTGAGGTCATCTCTAACGGAAATAACGAGCCTGTTGACGAGGGCAAACATATCAATAGTACAAACTACTAAACTTTTTCCCCCTATCATGTCCTACAGCCCGTCAACGGCCTCCCTACTGCACAGACCTGCTTCTTCCTGTTTCGCCTGCCCCCTTACACGAGCCAGGTCATCCTCGCTGAGCGTCTGCGTTACTCCATCCACAACTGCCCCTCCATCGACAACTACATGCTGACCCACAACACCGACGCAGCAGACAGCTCCGACACAGAGGAGTGAAGCGGCCAGCTGTGGTCAACCTGGTGATGAATGTATCTTCTCCCATGCCATGCACATTATGCACTGAACACAGACTTCTATTCGCCAAACCTGTAAGGTAGTGTACTGTACTGTTTATATGTTGGTTGAAATTAAAGATATGTGTAGTTTTGGTTTTCCAAATGTGCAAGGTGTTGTAATTAATGCAGTGCTTACTCTGAATCAACACTACAGGGATACGGAATAAGAGTTTTTCAAATAAAAATAAAGTAACTAAAAAAGTAACTTTAAAAGTAAAGTAACTTTAAAAGTAAAGTAACTAAAAAAGTAACTTTAAAAGTAAAGTAACTAAAAAAGTAACTTTAAAAGTAAAGTAACTAAAAAAGTAAAGTAACTAAAAAAGTAACTTTAAAAGTAAAGTAACTAAAAAAGTAACTTTAAAAGTAAAGTAACTTTAAAAGTAACTTTAAAAGTAAAGTAACTAAAAAAGTAACTTTAAAAGTAAAGTAACTAAAAAAGTAACTTTAAAAGTAAAGTAACTAAAAAAGTAACTAAAAAAGTAACTTTAAAAGTAAAGTAACTAAAAAAGTAAAGTAACTAAAAAAGTAACTTTAAAAGTAAAGTAACTTTAAAAGTAACTTTAAAAGTAAAGTAACTAAAAAAGTAACTTTAAAAGTAAAGTAACTAAAAAAGTAACTTTAAAAGTAAAGTAACTAAAAAAGCAACTTTAAAAATAAAGTAACTTAAGTAAAGTTATGACTTTTCGACATGGTACACTGACTTTTTCATGACTTTTTTCGACATCCTATACTATGCTGTTTATAACTCCGCAGCAACTCCCTTCATCAACATCGATTGTCTTCCTTCAGGATGGAGTCCAATCGCCAAAGACGTTGCACTATTCACATTTGTACAATGTGTAATAAATTATTGTGAAATTCTAATGAAGTCTCTCCTGATTGAATGACTTTTTTGACTGTTTTTCGACTTTAATCCCAGTAGAACAAACTGAAAAAACACAATTGGGTTTCATCATTAAATTCTTGTCTTTACTGTATTTGCACATAATTCACTGAACACACGGAAGTCCAGAAGCATCCAATACATAAACTGACCGATGAAAACAAGGTAAAAACAATACGTCTGTAATAAAATACACTTTCATGTTCTTATATGCATAATATAAAAACAATAAAGGAAAATATTTAAATTGCAGTAATTACTATTTACAAAAGGCATTTTCTTTTAAAAGGAACTTTTACAACTTCAGTACCTAAAATAAATCAAACTATATGCAGGTCAGGTGCAGTAGTACAAAAAGGCTTTGATATCAGGAGAGTAAGGTGACAGTTTTACAGCAGGACAGAAAGGCGGGATAAGGCCTGATGAACATTAGGTAGCCTGGAGGAGTTCACCAATGAGGAGCGAGTGCTTTTCCTCCGTTTCGTCTCTGGCCGGTCCAGGTTGCATTCCAACCCAGCTGATATCACGCAGAAGTTCCAAATCATCAAGGTTGATAGGGTGAGGTCATCGCTAACGGAAATAACAAGCCTGTTGACGAGGGCATCTCCCATGCCATGCACATTATGCACTGAACACAGACTTCTATTCGCCAAACCTGTAAGGCAGAGTACTGTACTGTTTATATGTTGGTTGAAATTAAAGATATGTGTAGTTTTGGTTTTCCAAATGTGCAAGGTGTTGTAATTAATGCAGTGCTTACTCTGAATCAACACTACAGGGATACGGAATAAGAGTTTTTCAAATAAAAATAAAGTAACTAAAAAAGTAACTTTAAAAGTAAAGTAACTTTAAAAGTAAAGTAACTAAAAAAGTAACTTTAACAGTAAAGTAACTAAAAAAGTAACTTTAAAAGTAAAGTAACTTTAAAAGTAACTAAAAAAGTAAAGTAACTAAAAAAGTAACTTTAAAAGTAAAGTAACTAAAAAAGCAACTTTAAAAATAAAGTAACTTAAGTAAAGTTATGACTTTTCGACATGGTACACTGACTTTTTCATGACTTTTTTCGACATCCTATACTATGCTGTTTATAACTCCGCAGCAACTCCCTTCATCAACATCGATTGTCTTCCTTCAGGATGGAGTCCAATCGCCAAAGACGTTGCACTATTCACATTTGTACAATGTGTAATAAATTATTGTGAAATTCTAATGAAGTCTCTCCTGATTGAATGACTTTTTTGACTGTTTTTCGACTTTAATCCCAGTAGAACAAACTGAAAAAACACAATTGGGTTTCATCATTAAATTCTTGTCTTTACTGTATTTGCACATAATTCACTGAACACACGGAAGTCCAGAAGCATCCAATACATAAACTGACCGATGAAAACAAGGTAAAAACAATACGTCTGTAATAAAATACACTTTCATGTTCTTATATGCATAATATAAAAACAATAAAGGAAAATATTTAAATTGCAGTAATTACTATTTACAAAAGGCATTTTCTTTTAAAAGGAACTTTTACAACTTCAGTACCTAAAATAAATCAAACTATATGCAGGTCAGGTGCAGTAGTACAAAAAGGCTTTGATATCAGGAGAGTAAGGTGACAGTTTTACAGCAGGACAGAAAGGCGGGATAAGGCCTGATGAACATTAGGTAGCCTGGAGGAGTTCACCAATGAGGAGCGAGTGCTTTTCCTCCGTTTCGTCTCTGGCCGGTCCAGGTTGCATTCCAACCCAGCTGATATCACGCAGAAGTTCCAAGTCATCAAGGTTGATAGGGTGAGGTCATCGCTAACGGAAATAACAAGCCTGTTGACGAGGGCATCTCCCATGCCATGCACATTATGCACTGAACACAGACTTCTATTCGCCAAACCTGTAAGGTAGTGTACTGTACTGTTTATATGTTGGTTGAAATTAAAGATATGTGTAGTTTTGGTTTTCCAAATGTGCAAGGTGTTGTAATTAATGCAGTGCTTACTCTGAATCAACACTACAGGGATACGGAATAAGAGTTTTTCAAATAAAAATAAAGTAACTAAAAAAGTAACTTTAAAAGTAAAGTAACTTTAAAAGTAAAGTAACTAAAAAAGTAACTTTAAAAGTAAAGTAACTAAAAAAGTAACTTTAAAAGTAAAGTAACTTTAAAAGTAACTTTAAAAGTAAAGTAACTTTAAAAGTAACTAAAAAAGTAAAGTAACTAAAAAAGTAACTTTAAAAGTAAAGTAACTTTAAAAGTAACTTTAAAAGTAAAGTAACTAAAAAAGTAACTTTAAAAGTAAAGTAACTAAAAAAGTAACTTTAAAAGTAAAGTAACTAAAAAAGTAAAGTAACTAAAAAAGTAACTTTAAAAGTAAAGTAACTTTAAAAGTAACTAAAAAAGTAAAGTAACTAAAAAAGTAACTTTAAAAGTAAAGTAACTTTAAAAGTAACTTTAAAAGTAAAGTAACTAAAAAAGTAACTTTAAAAGTAAAGTAACTAAAAAAGTAAAGTAACTAAAAAAGTAACTGAAAAAGTAGTTATTTTAAAAGTAAAGTAACTAAAAAAGTAAAGTAACTAAAAAAGTAACTTTAAAAGTAAAGTAACTAAAAAAGTAACTTTAAAAGTAAAGTAACTAAAAAAGTAACTAAAAAAGTAAAGTAACTAAAAAAGTAACTTTAAAAGTAAAGTAACTAAAAAAGTAACTTTAAAAGTAAAGTAACTTTAAAAGTAACTTTAAAAGTAAAGTAACTTTAAAAGTAACTTTAAAAGTAAAGTAACTTTAAAAGTAACTAAAAAAGTAAAGTAACTAAAAAAGTAACTTTAAAAGTAAAGTAACTAAAAAAGCAACTTTAAAAATAAAGTAACTTAAGTAAAGTTATTACTTTTCGACATGGTACACTGACTTTTTCATGACTTTTTTCGACATCCTATACTATGCTGTTTATAACTCCGCAGCAGCTCCCTTCATCAACATCGATTGTCTTCCTTCAGGATGGAGTCCAATCGCCAAAGACGTTGCACTATTCACATTTGTACAATGTGTAATAAATTATTGTGAAATTCTAATGAAGTCTCTCCTGATTGAATGACTTTTTGGACTGTTTTTCGACTTTAACCCCAGTAGAACAAACTGAAAAAACACAATTGGGTTTCATCATTAAATTCTTTTCTTTACTGCATTTGCACATAATTCACTGAACACAGTTTGTTTGAAAGGGTCCAGCCAAAAAGCCATATGAAATATGTATTTCCATCACCTATGACACCTTCCTTGTGCCAGTAGGTGGCGCTATGACTTTGTGAAAATGTTGGCATGGAGATGTGTTCAGGCCTGGACCAGCATCATGCAAAACTAGTTTGGGGCAGATTGAATAAAGTACCTTGTAGTTACAACAACTTCCTCTTTCATGGCGAACGGCACGAAATATGCCTGACATGGGCGCCACATAAAACGAAGGTCGTTCAATGTCAGTACACCATTTCATAACTTTTCATCATTAATGTCTTTAGATCATTTTGACCAAATTTGAAGTTGATTGTATAAATTCTGTGGGAGGAGTTCGTTAAAGTACAATGCCTGAAAACAATGAAAAATGCCGAAAAATGCAAAGAAATGGGAGTATTACTGCATCGCCCCCTAGTGGTTGTATGGAATAAAAATTTGAGGGTATGTTACAGGACACAATGTGAACATATGCTACAGATTTCGTGATGATAAGCCACATGGTTTTGAAGTTATATATATTGCTGTAGAAGGCCAATTCCTCATGAAATTCATTGGTCCATATATTCTTAATGCAATAAGATATCAAGAAACTTTTCATAACTGTTGATGATAGATATCCAATAATGATTCACAGCAAATTTGGTACCAATCAGACCCAGGGTCTAGGAGAAGTGATTTTTTATTTTTTTTTACAAAATTCAAAATGGTGGAAAATGTTGGTAGGCGGAGCTTAGGGTCCCAAGAGGATTTTTTGTAGAACTCAATCAGTTGCTCATGTCTGTAAAATCTTAAGTAATTTGGACATACGGGCTGTTGGGGCTTGCCTTTCCATTATCTAGGTGGCGCTAGCGAGTAATTTTGTATGCTCGAGCATTGGACCCATAAAATATAAAAATTTCCCGCAGTCCTGATATGCTCGCCAAATATGGGGAGGTTGGGGACATGTCAGATACCCTTAAACGGTTTTTCATCATAGGGTATAATAATAATTCCTACAGATACAATAGGGACCTCGCGGACCCGACGTTGTCGGTGCTCGGGCCCTAATAACTAAAAAAACAATAGAGAGAAAAACAGGTTTAGGTTGTTAAACATGACGCGTTGATCAGTGATGTTCATATTAATATTCCTGTCTGCAAGAAGATGCTGAGTCATGTTTCAGACATTATGTAAAGTCATCATAACACAGCGCTGATTGTTCACATCCTCCTCCTGCTCCTCCTCCTCCTCCTCCTGCTCCTCCTCTTCCTCCGGAGGTCACATCAGCCCCCCGTTCGGCCTTAAAAGCAGTCTGCCGCCTCATCACATAGCCCCCCCTCCCTCCCTCCTCATCTCCTCCGCCCTCCCTCCTCTTCTCCTCCGCCCTTCCTCCTCGGCTCTAGTAGGAGCGGCTCGTCCCCGTCGGTCCTCCGGTCTCCGGTCTCCGGTCTCCGGTCTGGTTCGGGCGGATCTGTGTGCTTCATTCTTCAGTGTTTGGAGGTAAGAGGACCCGGACCATGAGACCGGGACCATGAGACCGGGTCCCGGATCTTTTCCGTTTTGAACCGGAATATTCGTGCTGTGTTTTTATCGTGTTGCTGCAGACGCACTTGTCTCCTCTCCTCTCCTCTCCTCTCCTCTCCTCTCCTCTGCTCTTCCTCCTCCTCTTCCTCCTCCATCGTCCTCGAGCTTCTGTTTTAACGTCGAACGATCGTTTTCTCCGTTTGATCTTTATGACGTTAATATTCTGTTTATTAATCATCATATTGTGACGATGATGCGGATCGATACTCAGACATCAGGCTCCAAGTTTCATCATCTTACATGAAGGTCAGGAAGTCTTTAAATGACGTCATCATTATATTAATAACAACAACAATAAACTACATGAGCTCATATTTGAATATTTAAGTATTTAAATATATTTTACTGCTTAAAGTTAGAAGATGTGAAGTGTGTGTAGTGTGTGTATACACACATATATATAAATATATATGTATAAATATATATATACACACATATATATATAAACAAACAAAGTTATTGATAATTATATTTATCTTTGTTTGTTATTGTAGAATAAATGTGTAGGATTCTGTCTGATCACATGTGTTTAAATGACGTGTGTGTGTGTGTGTGTGTGTGTGTGTGTGTGTGTGGTCCATTAGTCCACACACACACACACACAGTTGAAGGTCTCTGATGAGAACATGAAGCTCTCAGACGATCAGTTCGTCCTCAGAGACTCAAACAGATGACGAGTTAAATTCAGAAGTACTTCCATCATTTACTTCAGTAAAAGTACAAATACCTCAAACTAAAAGAGTACACAAGTATAACCAGCAGAAGTACTTTGTTATATGATATAATATCATGTTATTCTGTTTTAAAACATTTTAATGTTCAGTTAGTTTGTAGATCAAAGTTTTATCTCAAAGAATTAAAACTAGAAAACATAAAAACTTCTGAAATATTAGTCAGAAAAAAGCAGCTCATTGAAAGAAATATTGAGTTTCTGACGTTATTGTCAAAAAGCTTAAAACGTCTAAATATGAAGCTGATTAGCTTAGCTTAGCATAAAGACTGGGAACAGAGGGGAACTGTTAGCCTGCGTTTAAAAGAGTAAAAATAAGACAAATATTCATGAAACCACAACATTATAGTTTGAAGACATATTGAACCATCACCTCAATTCCATTGTTGCTTATAGGTTTATGTTCATACATATACATATATATATATATATATATATATATATATATATATATATATATATATATACTTGTTTGGATATATGTTATACTTGTATTGTACATATTGTTGAATGTTTATACCTTCATGTGTTTAGTGTTCTTGTTTCATGTAAACTAGTGTTTGTGGAGCGAAGTGTAAACCGGAGTCACATCCATGAGTTCACACAGGAAGCTGATCGTGACTCTGAATGTGGATTAAACAGCGAGAGAGAAGAAAAAATAAAATAAATCCTGTGCTTTTATTTTGAAGGGGATTTGTTATGCAGAGGAGTTATTCACACTCACACACACACACACACACACGCACACACACACACACACACACGCACACACACACACACACACACACACACACACTGTGTTTCATGCTAACTGAGCGAAATGCAAGTACGACTCAGACTACATGAGACCACATGAGACCACATGAGACTACATGAGACCACATGAGACCACATGAGACTACATGAGACCACATGAGACTACATGAGACCACATGAGACCACATGAGACTACATGAGACCACATGAGACTACATGAGACCACATGAGACCACATGAGACTACATGAGACTACATGAGACCACATGAGACCACAGGAAACTACATGAGACCACATCAGACTACATGAGACCACATGAGACTACATGAGACCACATGATACCACATGAAACTACATGAGACTACATGAGACTACATGAGACTACATGAGACCACATGAGACCACATGAAACTACATGAGACTACATGAGACTACATGAGACCACATGAGACCACATGAGACTACATGAGACCACATGAGACCACATGAGACCACATGAAACTACATGAGACCACATGAGACCACATGAGACCACATGAGACTACATGAGACCACATGAGACCACATGAGACCACATGAGACTACATGAGACTACATGAGACTACATCAGACTACATGAGACTACATGAGACCACATGAGACCACATGAGACTACATGAGACCACATGAGACCACATGAGACCACATGAGACCACATGAAACTACATGAGACCACATGAGACCACATGAGACCACATGAGACTACATGAGACCACATGAGACCACATGAGACCACATGAAACTACATGAGACTACATGAGACTACATCAGACTACATGAGACTACATGAGACCACATGAGACTACATGAGACTACATGAGACCACATGAGACTACATGAGACTACATGAGACCACATGAGACCACATGAGACCACATGAGACCACATGAGACTACATCAGATTACATGAGACCACATCAGACTACATGAGACCACATGAGACTACATGAGACTACATCAGATTACATGAGACCACATGAGACTACATGAGACTACATCAGATTACATGAGACCACATCAGACTACATGAGACCACATGAGACTACATGAGACTACATCAGATTACATGAGACCACATGAGACTACATGAGACCACATGAAACTACATGAGACCACATGAGACTACATGAGACCACATGAGACCACATGAGACCACATGAGACTACATGAGACCACATGAGACCACATGAGATGTGGATTTTCTTACATTGAGGACATCGTGGATGTGGACGTGTTGGATCAATCAGAGGATCAACTGAAACTATTCGTCTGTCAGACGACACTATAAACAAACTGAAGACGCGTCGGATGACATCAAACAACAGACCACAGCTCCAATTAAGACAAGTGTTCATTCTGCGTCACAAATAGACACAAACAAACCGTCTCACTCATTCACGTGGAGCGTGTGTGACGGGGACCGACAGGAACTACTCATCAGCACTAGAGCTGCTACGCCACGCCTGCAGAGGACGAGTTCAGCTCCGTCTTTACATTAAAGACATTTGAGAAGTTCAACATTTGGTTCGCGGCTTGTCATTAAGGGGTGATGGTGGATCCCGCAGCCAGACTAGTTGAGAACCACTGTACTACAGGACAGGTGTGTGTCTACCAGAGGACAGGTGTGTGTGTCTACCTGAGGACAGGTGTGTGTGTCTACCAGAGGACAGGTGTGTGTCTACCTGAGGACAGGTGTGTGTGTCTACCAGAGGACAGGTGTGTGTGTCTACCAGAGGACAGGTGTGTGTGTCTACCAGAGGACAGGTGTGTGTGTCTACCTGAGGACAGGTGTGTGTGTCTACCAGGTGTGTGTGTCTACCTGAGGACAGGTGTGTGTGTCTACCAGAGGACAGGTGTGTGTGTCTACCAGAGGACAGGTGTGTGTCTACCTGAGGACAGGTGTGTGTGTCTACCAGAGGACAGGTGTGTGTGTCTACCAGAGGACAGGTGTGTGTGTCTACCAGAGGACAGGTGTGTGTGTCTACCTGAGGACAGGTGTGTGTGTCTACCAGAGGACAGGTGTGTGTGTCTACCAGAGGACAGGTGTGTGTCTACCAGAGGACAGGTGTGTGTGTCTACCTGAGGACAGGTGTGTCTGACAGCTAAAATGCTAACAGACATGAACATGCTAACAGACAGGAACATGTTAACAGACAGGAACATGCTAACAGACAGGAACGTGTTAACAGACAGGAACATGCTAACAGACAGGAACATGCTAACAGACATGTTAACAGAAAGGAACATGTTAACAGACATGAACATGCTAACAGACAGGAACATGCTAACAGAGGAACATGTTAACAGACATGAACATGTTAACAGACAGGAAAATGTTAACAGACATGAACATGCTAACAGACAGGAACATGTTAACAGACATGAACATGCTAACAGACAGGAACATGCTAACAGACATGAACATGCTAACAGACAGGAACATGCTAACAGACAGGAACATTTTAACAGACATGCACATGCTAACAGACAGGAACACGCTAACAGACAGGAACATGCTAATAGACATGAACATGCTAACAGAGGAACATGTTAACAGACAGGAACATGCTAACAGACATGAACATGCTAACAGACAGGAACATGTTAACAGATATGAACATGTTAACAGACATGAACATGCAAACAGAGGAACATGTTAACAGACAGGAACATGTTAACAGCTGACATGCTAACAGACATGAACATGCTAACAGCTGACATGCTAACAGACAGGAACATGCTAACAAACATGAACATGCTAACAGACAGGAACATGTTAACAGATATGAACATGTTAACAGACATGAACATGCAAACAGAGGAACATGTTAACAGCTGACATGCTAACAGACATGAACATGCTAACAGCTGACATGCTAACAGACAGGAACATGCTAACAAACATGAGCATGCAGAGTTCAGATGAGTTCAGGTCTGGAGTAATGAAACAGGAAGTGAAGCTGTTTGTGAGTCTCTGGAGGAGGCGTGTAACCACAGAGAGACTGTTGAGGAGCAGCAGGGCGTTGGCCTGACTGGAGGAGCTGATAAACAGGAGGGGGGAGGGGGGGATGAAAGAGAAGACACGACACAAGGGAGGTGGTTCACAGGAAGAAACATACTCCTCCTCTTCCTCTTTTCCTCCTCCTCCTCTTCCTCCTCCTCCTCCTCCTCCTCTTCCTCCTCCTCCTCCTCCTCCTCGTCTTCCTCCTCTGCAGCAGAAATTAGATTTCATGACTTTGTTGTTTTGTCCTCAGACTCGAGGTTCAGACGAGTCATTCTGAACCTCGTTGATAAAATGTTGTATAATATTTAATATAATATAACTATAATATAATTATATAATATATATAATAATACTACTTCTGTTTGTTTCTGTTCCAGCTGGTTAACACCAACAAGACGAAGGTTTCTGTGCAGTCATGCAGAAGGTAATCAATAATCAATATTAGTGTCTCATTTACAGCAAACCTTTACGTTTACTTTCAAAGTTTCAAAACATTTTTAAGGACATTTTTTTTTT
>NC_136545.1:21538239-21583239 GCF_910591455.1 Pholis gunnellus | reverse complement strand
AACAAACATGTTGAAGGCGTCATTCAGTCAGCAAAGTTTCCAGCTGCTCAGCCTCCAGATCCAAACCTGCCGTCCAAGATAGAGACCGAGTACTGGCCCTGCCCCCCTTCACTGGCTGCCATGGGTAACACACACACACACACACACACACACACACACACACACACACACACACACACACACACACTCTAGCTGCAGTTTAAGTTTAAAACAGGTTTAAACTTGTGTTGTAACTAAATGTCTTAAACTCAATCTCCACATGTGGTTTAGTGATGACATCACATTACATCATTGAGCCTTTTATCAAAGCGACGTACAATCAGTGTGTTCAACAGAACTACCAGCCAGCAGGAGTCACAAGTGCATCTCCTTTAAACCAGCATCTCAAGTGGAAAGAAGAGAGAGGAAGTTCAGAAGGTCCTCCGGCTTAGTTTGCCTTTGAGGCCCACAGACATGGGGCGGGGGGGGGGGGGGGGGGGGGGGGGGGGGCGTGCAGGCCTGGAGGTGACGGGACGGAGGACGTCCAACGAGGAGGAAAGGATGCTGAGGAGGAGATCAGCAGCAGCATCAGGGGATAGGAGAGAAGGATTCAAGGAGAGCAGAGGTAACAGAAGAGGAAAGATCAGCGGGAGAGGGAGTGAAGATGACTACGGGTAGAGACCATGTGGGTAGGTGGAGGAAGTAAGGGAGGAGGAGAGGGAGTAGGACATGAAGTAGTGCTCAGAGAGCTGGAGGGGAGTGACGGAGAGGTTGGCAGTAGAACAGTGTCTAGTGAAGATGAGATCCAGCTGGTTGCCTTGTGGGTAGGAGGAGAAGAGGAGTGGTAAAGGTCAAAGGAGGAGAGGAAGGAGAGAAGAGGTTCACTTATCAGTCTGGATGTTGAAGTCACTGAGCAGGATGAGTGCGGAGCGTCATGGAAGTGAGAGACTAATGTGTGGAGCTCCTCCAGGAACTCACCAAGAGGCCTGGTGGGTGACACACAACAGCACCGGAGAGCTGGACCGGATGATGAGCAGCCAGTTCCACCGCCTCACCTCACAGCTCTGTGAGAGAAAGAGTTCACGTCTCACACACACTGTGTGCTGGTCCTCTGGGTGTGTGTGGTCTGATCTCAGGTCTCAGGTTTAACCGATAGCTCTGAAGATCATGAGATCTAAGGGACAGACTGCGTCTGTAGCTCCACATAACTTTGAGCTTGAACTCTATTAGAGATCGAGTGGAGGAAGAAGAAGGAGCTGCAGGAGGAAGACGAGTTTGAAGACCTGACAGGAGAAGCTGAGATCCTGCAGGAACAAGCTCTGGAGAAGGTTCGTTAGCTACACACCAGAGCGACGCACAAACAGAAATAAGCAGAAGTAACTGATGGTTCCTGTGTTTGTGGTGAAATCAGATCAAGTCTAACCTGGGTCGCCTCATCCTGAAGGAGGAGAAGGAGGAGAAGGAGAAGGCCGTCCATGTTCGGAGGAAGACACAGTCGCTGCCGGACAGAACGCACATGCACACCAGTAAGACTCTTCTGTCGGCGGCGTCTTGGTGTTCAGGATGAATCTGATCTCAACGCTCGTTCTGTTGTTTGTCTGCAGGTTTGTCAGCCGGTAAATCAAAGTCTCCTTCACGCTCCGGCCCGGGTCTGACCAGAGTGAGTGATGGAGAGCTGCTGAGAATACAGGAACACAGCTTCTATGTGTATATATGAGTTTATATGATTGTTGATGTCATGGTGTTTGACATGTTATTATTATTATGTGGGACCACAGATAGAGATTCCATCTATTAAATCTAAATATTCTATTTCTAGGGAGCATAAGAAACACATTTTGTTGAAATGTTTAATATCAAATGATTTTCTTTGTGTGTTTGCAGATGCAGTCTGCAGAGTTCTCCACAGACGGAGATAAAGCAGAACCAGGTACAAGTTCTACGCTGAAGGGTTTCAGTTTTACAAAGTTACACAAATGCACCACGAATAAAGGAAACACAACGTATCCTTCAAAGAGTAGTAACAGTGTTACTACCTACAGTACAGTAGTAACAGTGTTAATACCTACAGTACAGTAGTAACAGTGTTAATACCTACAGTACAGTAGTAACAGTGTTAATACCTACAGTACAGTAGTAACAGTGCTACTACCTACAGTACAGTAGTAACAGTGTTAATACCTACAGTACAGTAGTAACAGTGTTACTACCTACAGTACAGTAGTAACAGTGTTAATACCTACAGTACAGTAGTAACAGTGCTACTACCTACAGTACAGTAGTAACAGTGTTAATACCTACAGTACAGTAGTAACAGTGTTAATACCTACAGTACAGTAGTAACAGTGTTAATACCTACAGTACAGTAGTAACAGTGTTAATACCTACAGTACAGTAGTAACAGTGTTAATACCTACAGTACAGTAGTAACAGTGTTAATACCTACAGTACAGTAGTAACAGTGCTACTACCTACAGTACAGTAGTAACAGTGTTAATACCTACAGTACAGTAGTAACAGTGTTAATACCTACAGTACAGTAGTAACAGTGTTAATACCTACAGTACAGTAGTAACAGTGTTAATACCTACAGTACAGTAGTAACAGTGTTACTACCTACAGTACAGTAGTAACAGTGTTAATACCTACAGTACAGTAGTAACAGTGTTAATACCTACAGTACAGTAGTAACAGTGTTACTACCTACAGTACAGTAGTAACAGTGTTAATACCTACAGTACAGTAGTAACAGTGTTAATACCTACAGTACAGTAGTAACAGTGTTAATACCTACAGTACAGTAGTAACAGTGTTACTACCTACAGTACAGTAGTAACAGTGTTAATACCTACAGTACAGTAGTAACAGTGTTAATACCTACAGTACAGTAGTAACAGTGTTACTACCTACAGTACAGTAGTAACAGTGTTACTACCTACTGTACAGTAGTAACAGTGTTAATACCTACAGTACAGTAGTAACAGTGTTAATACCTACAGTACAGTAGTAACAGTGTTAATACCTACAGTACAGTAGTAACAGTGTTAATACCTACAGTACAGTAGTAACAGTGTTAATACCTACAGTACAGTAGTAATACTTACAGTAGAAACTAGAGTTAGCTTTAAGGCGGTTAGCATTTCATGAGCTAACTACTTTATGCTGAGTTTGATATGAGGAGCATCTTTTATTCCACTTCTGTTGATGAATAATTGATGAGGTCACACTGAATCTAAAAAGGTTTCATGACTCACCTCTCACAGTATCAGTATCTAGAAACAACATAACACAGCATTATAATATTTCCAAACAGTGTTTAATAACTTTTTGCACACGTCACAGTCACATATATAATAAAGAGCACAAAATAATATGACAGGATTTTAAATCGTTGTTTATTCAATGTTCTCACTGTCGGATCTTCCTGTCGTGTCTTTTCAGCTGCTCAGGTAAGCATGTCTACGTGTTGTCTACATGTCGTCTACGTGTCGTCTACGTGTCGTCTATGTGTCTTCTACGTGTCGTCTATGTGTTGTCTACGTGTCGTCTACGTGTCGTCTACGTGTCGTCTACGTGTTGTCTATGTGTCTTCTACGTGTCGTCTACATGTCGTCTACGTGTTGTCTACGTGTCGTCTATGTGTCTTCTACGTGTCGTCTATGCGTTGTCTACGTGTCTTCTACGTGTTGTCTACATGTCGTCTACGTGTCTTCTACGTGTCGTCTATGCGTTGTCTACGTGTCTTCTACGTGTTGTCTACATGTCGTCTACGTGTCGTCTACGTGTCGTCTATGTGTCGTCTATGTGTCTTCTACGTGTCGTCTATGCGTTGTCTACGTGTCTTCTACGTGTTGTCTACGTGTCGTCTATGTGTCTTCTACGTGTCGTCTATGCGTTGTCTACGTGTCTTCTACGTGTTGTCTACATGTCGTCTACGTGTCGTCTACGTGTCGTCTATGCGTTGTCTACATGTCGTCTACGTGTTGTCTACATGTCTTCTACGTGTTGTCTACATGTCGTCTACGCGTTGTCTACATGTCGTCTATGCGTTGTCTACATGTCGTCTATGCGTTGTCTACATGTCTTCTACGTGTTGTCTACATGTCGTCTATGCGTTGTCTACATGTCGTCTATGCGTTGTCTACATGTCGTCTATGCGTTGTCTACATGTCTTCTACGTGTTGTCTACATGTCGTCTATGCGTCGTCTACATGTCGTCTACGCGTTGTCTGCAGACGCGTTGTCTACATGTCGTCTATGCGTTGTCTACATGTCTTCTACGTGTTGTCTACATGTCGTCTATGCGTTGTCTACATGTCGTCTATGCGTTGTCTACATGTCGTCTATGCGTTGTCTACATGTCTTCTACGTGTTGTCTACATGTCGTCTATGCGTTGTCTACATGTCGTCTACGCGTTGTCTGCAGACGCGTTGTCTACATGTTGTCTCCGTGTTGCCTGCAGACGCGTCGTCTACGTGTCGTCTACGCGTTGTCTGCATATCTTCTACGTGTCGTCTATGTGTTGTCTACGTGTCGTCTACGTGTTGTCTACAGACGTGTTGTCTCCATGTCAGCTGTGTGTTGCCTGCATGTCGTCTACGTCATCAACATGTCTTCTGCATGTCTCCTGCTAGTTGTCTCCATGTCAGCTGTGTGTCGTCTCTGTGTCATCTGCAGACGTGTTGCCTGCATGTTGTGTAGTCTGCTCAGTCTATGTGGCATGTGCAGTAGCATCTGTGTTTAACCTTTCAGTCTTTACTGAACAGCTGTAAGTCTAAACTAACTGCTACTGCAATCGGCTCGAGTTCCTTTGAGTGTGTGTCTCTGAAACACTTGTGTGTGTGTGTTGAATCTGCATCTTCACACCATGCTCCGATTTCTAACTCTGCTCACTTTTGGCTTGGTATCATGTGACGGGGTGTGTGTGTGTGTGTGTGTATGTGTGTGTGTAGAATGGAGATGCTCGGAGGGAGAGGATGGACAGAGGAAACTCTCTCCCCAGTATTCTGGAGCAGAAGGTGAGTTGATGTTGAGTCACCGAATCAAAGTGAATTAAATCGTGTTTTATTCATGAATTATATCATTATTTAGAATGTATGAAACATAAAACAACCAGTTATTGTGACAGATATTTGATAAAGATGAAGAAGTGACGATGTTACAGCTCATGATGTTGTGTTCAGATTCTTCCCTATGAAGCGCTGATTGTGACCCACAGAGGGCGCTGCAGGCTGCCACCAGGAGTGGACCGCACTCGACTGGAGGTGTGTGTGTGTGTGTATGTCTGTGCATCAATAATTATAATATATTATCAAAAAGTAGAGTTTAGTTTTTCTGAAGATTATTAAGTTAAACAGCATTTAAAACTGAAAGCAATAAACATTTTATTTATTTAGTATTTTATATTAATTTTAGTGCTGGGCAACTTAACGCGTTGTTATCACGTTAACACATTCATTCGTTAACGCCGACAATTATTTTATCGCGCGTTAACGCAGTTTTTTTTAATGCAAAACACACCGTTGATGCAGCAAATCACCCAAACAAGCGGTGGAGGAAGATTCAGACTACGATGATGCAGCGCGCGGGAGAAGTTTAGAGAAGCTAAAGACAAGCTAACACATGCTACAGGGACAAGCTAACACATGCTAAAAGAGACAAGCTAACATATGCTACAGAGATAAGCTAACACATGCTACAGAGACAAGCTAACACATGCTACAGAGACAAGCTAACACATGCTACAGAGATACGCTAACATATGCTACAGAGATAAGCTAACACATGCTACAGAGATAAGCTAACACATGCTACAGAGACAAGCTAACAGATGCTACAGAGACAAGCTAACACATTCTACAGAGACAAGCTAACAGATGCTACAGAGATAAGCTAACATATGCTACAGAGACAAGCTAACAGATGCTACAGAGATAAGCTAACATATGCTACAGAGACAAGCTAACACATGCTACAGAGACAAGCTAACACATGCTACAGAGCAGTGGAGACACTCTGCAGGTTGGTGTTGTGAAGATGTCGGTCTGAGGAACGTTCTCATGACGTCACGTTAAAGGAGAGACGACAACAGCGACGCGTCACAACGAGCACCAGCTGCTGCTCTCACTGGAGACTACTGGACATCGCTGGGTGACCTTCATCACCTCTGAGTTACATCATCATAGTGATGAAGAGGAGAACACACAACACACACATTGTGATGAAACGTGTTGTTGATGTTGTTCATGTTCACACACTGAGCACAGAGAGAGAAGAGAATCCTGCTGTTAACAACAACCGGATGAGTTTAATGTGTTCACACCACATGTTGTTGACCTTTGACCTTTAGTTCATAGAGCAGCACTTTAACACACAAGAGACCAACACACTACTTTACATTCATTATGAACTTTAACATAATGAGATTAATCACCATTAAACATGTTAATCGTTGCCCAGCACTAATTAATTTATGTATTATTGACTTTTACTGCTGAAATAAACTCAACTCTTCCTCCTCTTCTTCTTCTTCCCTCTCTTCTTCCTCTTCTTCCTCCTCCTCCTCCTCCTCTTCTTCCCTCTCTTCCTCTTCCTCCTCCTCTTCCTCCTCCTCTTCCTCCTCTTCCTCTTCCTCCTCCTCCTCCTCTTCCTCTTCCTCTTCCTCTTCCTCCTCCTCCTCCTCCTCCTCCTCAGAGACATCTGGCTCCGGATCAGTTCCTTCAGATCTTCCAGATGTCGATGTCTGAGTTCGAGCGTCTTTCTTTGTGGAGACGAAACGAGCTGAAGAAGAAAGCCTCACTTTTCTAACAGGAAGTGACCTCATCCATTCAAATACTTGATGACCCGCCTACTTCGAGAGGAGGAGACAGACACACACACACACACACACACACACACACACACACACACACACACACACACACACACACACACACACACACACACACACACACACACACACACACTAACCAATCAGGTCTCTGGATGAGCTCAGCTGGCCTGATTAACCCTTTACTCACATGTATAACCTGCACTTATAATCACTACTGCTAGCAAACCTTCATCACCTTCATCCTCATCTTCATCAGAGGTCTGGTTTCATGAAGCCGGTTCATTTTCTAACTACGTCACATCGCTGTGGTTCCTGCGTCTACCGACCAATCACATCACTGGAAACACGAGAACTCAACACTACGGAAGCCCGATAGCGTCAAAAGTCACAGCTTCATTATAAAGAGACATTTTTAATAAAGCAGAACAATTACTGCAGATTCCATGAGACTGAAGAGGAGTATTGATTCTAGACTGAAGGAGGATGAAGATGATGAGGAGGGATGTTATTGATCAGGTCTTTGACTCTTTGATCTTTGACATCATTCAGACTGATGACATCATCGTTAACGTTCACTAAACCGATCTATATCATGTGTATAATCTTCATCGTGTAGCTGATGTTGACCTGACTTCATCTCATCAATAAATGAATAACTCCTCCTCTTCCTGTTAAAACCCGGCTTCATGACATCATCCAGTCCTCGGATGTTCACGATGATTCATGTTTTCAACTGATTGTAAACTTTATTTATAAATGTATTTGATGATTGTACTTTTCATGCTTTTATTTTGAAAATATCACTGTACAGTTGTTTTTATTCCTCGCTTTAACTTCCACTTACCTTTATTTTGAAGTAGCAGCAATCAACACGGCTGCGTCTTTATTGTCTGTCATCTTCTTCAACCATCTTCATCGTCACGCTCTCTTATTCCTCCTCCTCCTCCTCCTCCTCCTCCTCCTCCTCCTCCTCCTCCTCCTCCTCCTCCTCCTCCTCCTCCTCCTCCTCCTCCTCCTCCTCCTCCTCCTCCTCCTCCTCATCGTCTCATGTTTCAGTTTGATGTGAAGAAGTTAAAATAAATCAGAGAACAGATTCTTTGATCTCTTGTGTTCCTTTAACCAAACCGGATCTACTTTCTACCAGAGAAATAGTCCCAATAACAACATATTGATCAGACGACAGAATGAGTTGATCAATAATGAGGAAACGAACTTCATTGTTTTGGTTTGAGTTTGTACGGAAGCCCTGAACGGACAACAGTCAACATGTGACTTCTTCTGGAATTAAATCATTTTTTATTGAGGTCAATAAATAAATATATTTATTTTGTTTCCAAAGGGACTAAAACATCTGAAAAGTGGCCTTCAGGGCTTCCGTACACTTTTATATATTTATTGTTTTTAAACCTCTTCATCAGTATAAATAACAATAATCTGTAAAGTACCTGAACACACCGCCCTCGTGACTCAACGTCGTGTTCAAACTCCCCCGTACGAAGCAGCTTCCTCTTCATCACCATCCTCTTCATCGTTAACCTTCTCTGCTGCAGGTGATGAAGAGGAGGCTGAGTGTTGCTAGGCAACACGTTTCAATGCCTCTCGTCTTCCTCTCCGGACACAAAGCGCCCACGCAGGCTTCTGATTGGTCGGCTGACGTCCTTGAAAGAAACACGACCAGCGCTAGTCTGTTTTATTTGATTATTTTATTGAATGAAGTGAAACATCTACAGAAACGAGGCCTCCGCTTCTCTTCTTACACTTTTAAATTTAGCTGGAAAGAAAGAAACAAAAAGAAAATCTCTTGATTGTAATTGAAACGTTTCTGTACATTCTGAGAGATATGTTCAGAAAAAAGAGGCCTCGAACGCACCACAGCTCCCAAAACAAAGAAACCAAAGAATAAATGAAAGCAGGGTTCTCCTCCTCGGGTTCTAAGGGTTCTTCTGTCTCTGTGAACCGGTTCTGTTGTTTATGGTCACACTTTACTCTTTAACATCTCAAACAGGTCTAAGATCTGCAAGTCTTCATCAGGTCTTCCTCGTTTTGATGTGAAGACGAGTTAACGTTTACACATGAAGTTAATATGAACTCGTCTGTTTAATAAAACGTCACCAGAACATGAAAACCACAAACTCAAGGACCACTTACTGGTCTTCCTCTGGAGCTTTCTACCACGACAGAGAGAAAGCAGTAAGTGACCCTTGAGTTACGATTTCATCAAACCTGAACAACGAACCAGAGTTTCAGTAAAACAGAGAAACCCTTTAACCCCCCCCCCCCCCCCCCCCCTCTGGATGATCAACCCTAAATCTAAATGTTGTAAAAAACAAAACAAAAAGCCGTCACATTGAAAAGAGGGAACAATTAAAATGTACATATAATATAATATAAATGTCAATACTCGCTCCTCAGAGCTCAGTCACACTATCATTGGCATAAGAAAGGGTGTGTGTGTGTGTGTGTGTGTGTGTGTGTGTGTGTGTGTGTGTGTGTGTGTGCGTGCGTTTGTGTGTGTGTGTGTGTGTGCGTGCGTTTGTGTGTGTGTGTGTGTGTGCGTGTGCGTGCGTGCGTGTGCGTGCGGACACGCCGTCACTTCCTCCCTCGCCAAAATAAAATGCTGATAGAAAGAAAGATGTCGTCCCAGAAACCAACAGACTGTAAAGTGGGTTTGCAAGACCGGACCAGACCAGAACAGACCGGACCGGACCGGCCCGGACCAGACCAGACCGGACCAGACCAGACCAGACCAGACCAGACCGGATCTGGACCAGACCGGTTTCATCCCGTTAAATCCTCAACTTTGATATTTAATAGATGAAATAAATTAAGCGCGGTGAGAGTCGCTCGGACCGAACGACCTCTTCTCCTGCTCTTAAAAAGGAGAGAAGAGGGCAAGGGAAGGAAGCAAGGAGAGGAGGGAGGAGAGGAGGCAGATAAAGGGGGGGAGGGTTTAGGCCTGTGCGTTGGTGCCGTTCTTGTCCGGCAGGTTGTTGGGGGTGGGGGGGGCCTCCTGCTTGCTGTCCCGGCGGGGGGGCATCCTCTCGTTGATCCGATCGAGACCTCGAGCCTCCTCGAAGCTCTGGATCTTATGCTGAGGGTCGAAGCCTTGGATGGCTGAGAGGAGACCAGAGCACACGTTAATATACTTTAAATAATATATATACACTAATATTATTCAGATTATATAGAGAATATATATATACTAAAAATACTGGTTTATTATGTTTCAAAAGACACGTTTACATGAACTACATATTCTGATATTATTCAGAATATTATATATATAAATAATATACTGGTTTATTGAATACAGTTATTACTGGTTTATGAATACAGTTATTACTGGTTTATGAATACAGTTATTACTGGTTTATGAATACAGTTATTACTGGTTTATGAATACAGTTATTACTGGTTTATGAATACAGTTATTACTGGTTTATTGAACACAGTTATTACTGGTTTATGAATACAGTTATTACTGGTTTATTGAACACAGTTATTACTGGTTTATTGAACACAGTTATTACTGGTTTATGAATACAGTTATTACTGGTTTATTGAACACAGTTATTACTGGTTTATGAATACAGTTATTACTGGTTTATGAATACAGTTATTACTGGTTTATGAATACAGTTATTACTGGTTTATGAACACAGTTATTACTGGTTTATGAATACAGTTATTACTGGGAGCACTGGTTAGACCAGCAGAGAACACTTACTTCAGAACAGGACGAGGACGGCATGAAGACAAAGAAACAGACTTTTAGTAAAGAGACATTTCACTGCTGTTATTCTCATTCTTAAAACAATAAACAAATATGAATAACATTATTATTATTATAGTAGTCGTAATTATTATTAATCATTATGATTATAGTAATCATAATGAATCATTATTATAGTAGTGCTGCTACTACTACTAATAATAACAATTATAATGCTAATAATTTACTGCTATGATGTAAATACCGTTAATAAATAAAACAGGTCCGTTACAGTCAAAGAGGTGTTTCTGTTATTTTGTCTACCCTCGTTGATATAAATGGACTGGACAAAATAATAAAAAAAGCTGAGCAGAAAGATGAGCTCAACACAAAGAGAACGGCATCACTTTGTTACTTTAGTTTGAGTTCAGTGAAAATATATACTACTTATAATACTAAAGTAATAGTTAATAAAGCACATATATACTACTTATAATACTAAAGTAATAGAGTTAATAAAGCACATATATACTACTTATAATACTAAAGTAATAGAGTTAATAAAGCACATATATACTACTTATAATACTAAAGTAATAGTTAATAAAGCACATATATACTACTTATAATACTAAAGTAATAGTTAATAAAGCACATATATACTACTTATAATACTAAAGTAATAGTTAATAAAGCACATATATACTACTTATAATACTAAAGTAATAGAGTTAATAAAGCACATATATACTACTTATAATACTAAAGTAATAGAGTTAATAAAGCACATATATACTACTTATAATACTAAAGTAATAGTTAATAAAGCACATATATACTACTTATAATACTAAAGTAATAGTTAATAAAGCACATATATACTACTTATAATACTAAAGTAATAGAGTTAATAAAGCACATATATACTACTTATAATACTAAAGTAATAGAGTTAATAAAGCACATATATACTACTTATAATACTAAAGTAATAGTTAATAAAGCACATATATACTACTTATAATACTAAAGTAATAGAGTTAATAAAGCACATATATACTACTTATAATACTAAAGTAATAGTTAATAAAGCACATATATACTACTTATAATACTAAAGTAATAGAGTTAATAAAGCACATATATACTACTTATAATACTAAAGTAATAGAGTTAATAAAGCACATATATACTACTTATAATACTAAAGTAATAGTTAATAAAGCACATATATACTACTTATAATACTAAAGTAATAGTTAATAAAGCACATATATACTACTTATAATACTAAAGTAATAGTTAATAAAGCACATATATACTACTTATAATACTAAAGTAATAGAGTTAATAAAGCACATATATACTACTTATAATACTAAAGTAATAGAGTTAATAAAGCACATATATACTACTTATAATACTAAAGTAATAGAGTTAATAAAGCACATATATACTACTTATAATACTAAAGTAATAGAGTTAATAAAGCACATATATACTACTTATAATACTAAAGTAATAGAGTTAATAAAGCACATATATACTACTTATAATACTAAAGTAATATGAGCCACATTAAAACAACAGGATTTAAAAGAAAGGAGACTTCATCACATCAAGAGACAGCTAAGGACAGGTAGAGACGGGTAAGGACAGGTAGAGACGGGTAAGGACAGGTAGAGACAGCTAAGGACAGGTAGAGACGGGTAAGGACGGGTAGAGACGGGTAAGGACGGGTAGAGACAGCTAAGGACAGGTAGAGACGGGTAAGGACAGGTAGAGACGGGTAAGGACAGGTAGAGACGGGTAAGGACAGGTAGAGACGGGTAAGGACGGGTAGAGACGGGTAAGGACGGGTAGAGACGGGTAAGGACACAGAGACAGGAGACAGGAAACGGTTGCATACCTTTTGCCTCCTCTGCCTCTACGGTGGCTGTGTAAGCGTGTGTAGAAGAGCCCAAAACGAATGGAGAGAGAACGTTATCAATGCATTCAGTCAGTTACATCATCACAACCCATCCACATCCACCATGGGGTCAGAGGTTAGAGCAATATTCATTGCTCTAACCATCGTTAGATTGCGCTAACAAACAATATAGACAAACAATATGTGTCTCTCAGAGGGTTCAGAGTCAGTCTCTCTGAGGGTTCAGAGTCAGTCTCTCTGAGGGTTCAGAGTCAGTCTCTCAGAGGGTTCAGAGTCAGTCTCTCTGAGGGTTCAGGGTCAGTCTCTCTGAGGGTTCAGGGTCAGTCTCTCTGAGGGTTCAGAGTCAGTCTCTCTGAGGGTTCAGGGTCAGTCTCTCAGAGGGTTCAGAGTCAGTCTCTCTGAGGGTTCAGAGTCAGTCTCTCTGAGGGTTCAGGGTCAGTCTCTCTGAGGGTTCAGGGTCAGTCTCTCTGAGGGTTCAGAGTCAGTCTCTCTGAGGGTTCAGAGTCAGTCTCTCTGAGGGTTCAGAGTCAGTCTCTCTGAGGGTTCAGAGTCAGTCTCTCTGAGGGTTCAGAGTCAGTCTCTCTGAGGGTTCAGAGTCAGTCTCTCTGAGGGTTCAGGGTCAGTCTCTCTGAGGGTTCAGAGTCAGTCTCTCTGAGGGTTCAGGGTCAGTCTCTCTGAGGGTTCAGGGTCGGTCTCTCTGAGGGTTCAGGGTCGGTCTCTTAGTGTGTCTCTCACCGCTCTGCAGAGTTCTCCGACCGCCGGACAAAACTCCCACCGGCAGCGTTCCTGTCGGGGTCAAACCCTTCAGCTGCAACACACTCTCGTTCTCCTCTCTGTGAACACACACACACACACACACACACACACACACACACACACACACACACACACACACACACACACACACACACACACACACACACACACACACACACACACACACACACACACACACACACACACACACACACACACACACCAATTACAACTTTATTAAACCAGCTATTTACAAGTTTACAATCCGTGTTTTTAATCTGGTGTCCTCAAGGATCCACTGAGTTTATTCTTATTAAACGGACAGTAGTGATGTTCATTTAGCCGACTTTATCCAAAGACACTTACAATTCAGATGCGGTCATATTTTGGGGTTAAGTGTCTAAAGGACACATCGACATGCAACCAGTGGCGCCGGAGCCGGGGTTTGAACCGCCAACCCTCTGATTGAAAGACAGTCACCCGAAATGTATGTGGTACTTCTTCATAGTCAGTGTATTACTACAGTAGCAGTACTTGTACTGCAGTAAAGGATCAGAGTACTTCTTCATAGTCAGTGTATTACTACAGTAGCAGTACTTGTACTGCAGTAAAGGATCAGAGTACTTCTTCATAGTCAGTGTATTACTACAGTAGCAGTACTTGTACTGCAGTAAAGGATCAGAGTACTTCTTCATAGTCAGTGTATTACTACAGTAGCAGTACTTGTACTGCAGTAAAGGATCAGAGTACTTCTTCATAGTCAGTGTATTACTACAGTAGCAGTACTTGTACTGCAGTAAAGGATCAGAGTACTTCTTCATAGTCAGTGTATTACTACAGTAGCAGTACTTGTACTGCAGTAAAGGATCAGAGTACTTCTTCATAGTCAGTGTATTACTACAGTAGCAGTACTTGTACTGCAGTAAAGGATCAGAGTACTTGAAGGTAAACTAGTGATGAGTTGAAGACGTTCTCGTCAACAGAAAGCAGAAGTGAAGAAACTTAAATCACACATAAGAACTAAAAGAGGAAGAGTTGAGGCCTTGAAATAACGTCTTCATCATTGAAGGACAAACGATGGTGACACACTTCCTCAGGAAGAAACGAGGACAATCAAGAAGTCATTAGCTTTGGCTGAAGTGGAGCACGAGTGAGTCTCTTTGTTGGAGGAGTTTCTACTACAATAGACTCATGAAAGTATAAACTTCTTTATATTATGAACCAGAGAGAATAATTCATCCAGCATCAGAAACCAGCAGCCAGTTCAAACCTGGTGAACATAAGAACATGAACTCACCGGAGCACGGAGAACACTCGAGCCATCTTTCCAATCGCCCGGATCTTATTTCTGATCACCTCCTTCCTCACGGCTGGAGTTCCTCCTGGACAACAGGAGGACAGAAGAAGAACATCAACGTTCTCCATGTTGTGAAGCTCCACAGCCTCAACATGTACACTATGTGGAACAACTTCATCAGATCAAAGACATCAGAGAGGAATCCGCTCATTTCACTTTAAAACTCTGTTGCTTCGGCTTTCCAATTATTTAGAAACTTCCCTTATTTTTGATCTGTAACTATTTATTTACTTTATTGTCTTTTAAACACTCGGTCCTTTAACCCCTTCACACACACACACACACACACACACACACACACACACACACACACACACACACACACACACACACACACACACACACACACACACACACACACACACACACACACACACACACGGTGTGATGATGATGACGATGATGAAGGTGCTACTTCCTCTTACCTTCACACGTGTCGTCTCCTTCTGACATCAGCTCGTCATCAGAGCAGATGTTCAGCACGTTCACCAGCATCTCTGTGACTGAGAGCACAAGTTCAGTCAGTTACAACATTTAAAGGGTTCATTCAGAGGTTACAGCCACGGTCTCTCTGGTTCTGTGTCACGTGATTCATAACTCTGAAACATGATATTAATGACGGGTTTAATTTACTCTGGTGGCTTTAAGGCTCGGAGCTGCTGCAGGAGCTGCACGTCATGCTTGCGTCATGATGCGTTATGCTGGCGTCATGTTAGCGTAACGTAACATGATGTTTACACAGAGCCAGAAGTATGGATTTAGAAGAACAACAGAATTTGATCTTGTATTGTTTAGAGCAGTGATTCTCAACTGGTGGCCCGAGACCTGTTTTCAGTGGTCGCGGGCCTTTGCCTGAAAAAAAAATAACATCCTGTGCTTTTATTTTATTCACACTCAACAGTATTTGGCATTAATGCCTTGTAATGCTAATATGCACCCGCCAATTCACAGCATAGAAGAACACACAGTTTGTTTTCATGCTAATTGAGCGAAACGCAAGTACGACACCGACTACATGAGATATGGATTTTCTTACATTGAGGACAAAAGAGGCAAAAACCTCATTGTGTTTTGTGCAGCGAGGTTCTGGCACAAGAAAGCAAGAAGCCGTTTTACTCGTTTACGTGAAACGTGTGTGACGGGGACTGACAGGAACTACTTCTCTGCACAAGAGAGCTGCTACACTACGACTGCAGAGGACGTGTTCAGCTCGGGTTCAAACGGCACCATCTTTACATTCAATACATTTGAGAAGTTCAACATTTGGGTCGCGGCTTGTCATTAAGGGGTGATGGTGGGTCCCACAGCCAGAACAGTTGAGAACCACTGGTTTGGATTGATGTGTTTGCTGTGTGTTGAAGCTTCTGCGGGTTTAAATTACATTTTTCACCTCCATCTTCACGTAAATGCTGCTTAAAGCTGTGCAGCATCGACACACCTCATTATGATCATCATTATGACATCACAGCCTCACCTTTCTCTCCAACAAAGGGCAGCGACCAGGTGAAGACGTCCATGAAGTTGGGCAGCCAGTAGGGGTGAGGAGAGCAGTTAAACTGACGGATGTTCATCACGTTATTCTCATATTTCAGCACCGCCGCTGAGAACACAACACACACATTAACATTCTCTACTTCCTATCTCTAACACATTAACATTCTCTACTTCCTGTCTCTAACACACACATTAACATTCTCTACTTCCTGTCTCTAACACACACATTAACATTCTCTACTTCCTGTCTCGAACACACACATTAACATTCTCTACTTCCTGTCTCTAACACATTAACATTCTCTACTTCCTGTCTCTAACACACACATTAACATTCTCTACTTCCTGTCTCTAACACACACATTAACATTCTCTACTTCCTGTCTCTAACACATTAACATTCTCTACTTCCTGTCTCTAACACACACATTAACATTCTCTACTTCCTGTCTCTAACACATTAACATTCTCTACTTCCTGTCTCTAACACACACATTAACATTCTCTACTTCCTGTCTCTAACACACACATTAACATTCTCTACTTCCTGTCTCTAACACACACATTAACATTCTCTACTTCCTGTCTCTAACACACACATTAACATTCTCTACTTCCTGTCTCTAACACATTAACATTCTCTACTTCCTGTCTCTAACACAACCATTAACATTCTCTACTTCCTGTCTCGAACACACACATTAACATTCTCTACTTCCTGTCTCTAACACACACATTAACATTCTCTACTTCCTGTCTCTAACACATTAACATTCTCTACTTCCTGTCTCTAACACAACCATTAACATTCTCTACTTCCTGTCTCGAACACACACATTAACATTCTCTACTTCCTGTCTCGAACGCACACATTAACATTCTCTACTTCCTGTCTCTAACACATTAACATTCTCTACTTCCTGTCTCCTGTTGCCAGGGCTTCAAGGTCTCCTACCTGTTTCCATGGTTCCTCTCACCTTTGTTATTGTACACATCCAGGTAGTTCGGAGCAGAGAAGATGGTGATTAAAGAAGGGAAGCCTGTCGTCTGACTCTTCCTGTACATTCGATACCTGAAGGACACAGTTTAGAAGATGAGGATAGAATAAGATAAAAGATTCTATTAGATAAAGTATAATAAGATAAGATTCTATTAGATAAAGTATAATAAGATAAGATTCTATTAGATAAAGTATAATAAGATAAGATTCTATTAGATAAAGTATAATAAGATAAGATTATATTAGATAAAGTATAATAATATAAGATTCTATTAGATAAAGTATAATAAGATAAGATTCTATTAGATAAAGTATAATAAGATAAGATTCTATTAGATAAAGTATAATAAGATAAGATTATATTAGATAAAGTATAATAATATAAGATTCTATTAGATAAAGTATAATAAGATAAGATTCTATTAGATAAAGTATAATAAGATAAGATTCTATTAGATAAAGTATAATAAGATAAGATTATATTAGATAAAGTATAATAAGATAAGATTATATTAGATAAAGTATAATAAGATAAGATTCTATTAGATAAAGTATAATAATATAAGATTATATTAGATAAAGTATAATAAGATAAGATTCTATTAGATAAAGTATAATAAGATAAGATTATATTAGATAAAGTATAATAAGATAAGATTATATTAGATAAAGTATAATAAGATAAGATTATATTAGATAAAGTATAATAAGATAAGATTATATTAGATAAAGTATAATAAGATAAGATTATATTAGATAAAGTATAATAAGATAAGATTATATTAGATAAAGTATAATAAGATAAGATTATATTAGATAAAGTATAATAAGATAAGATTATATTAGATAAAGTATAATAAGATAAGATTATATTAGATAAAGTATAATAAGATAAGATTATATTAGATAAAGTATAATAAGATAAGATTATATTAGATAAAGTATAATAAGTAGTGCTGGGCAACAATTACAATTTTTAATCGCGATTAATCACATGATTTTTTGCGAAGGTGCGTTCACGTCTCGTTTGGTGTGAACGCACCTTTAGGATCAACCAATGACGTCACGTATGAGCCTCAAGACGCACCGTCACCAGAAGAACACACGAGTTGTGTTAAAGGAGAGACGACAACAGCGACGCGTCACAACGAGCACCAGCTGCTGCTCTCACTGAGACTACTGGACATCGCTGGGTGACCTTCATCACCTCTGAGTATATATATATAAATATATATATATTGTACATTAAAGTATGTAGTATTACATATAATACATGTGCAGTAAATGTTATACACACGAATACTAAACTGTAAATAACGATAGACAATAATGATAATAATAGACAATAAGTGTACTTTTGGTTGTTTAGTAACAACATATGAATACAGTATTATTATTATTATTATTATTAAATAGTAATATTACTGAAGGAATGCACTCACCCTGCATCCTGAGCTTCATGAGCTCGTATTACAGACAGCAGGTTGTTGTTCATCAGGAAGTCACATACTGCTGGGTAACTGGAACCACAGAAGAAGAACAGTGTTACTAATCAACCACAGAAGAAGAAGAATGTTACTTCACTTTGGGACGCAGCGATTTCAATCAGCTACAATAAGGTACAAAACGTTTGTAACGGTGTAACGGATCCGTACTGACCCCCCTCACAGTTTATCGTTAACCAGCACGGTGTAAATAAAGTTTAATCATTATCAATACTCAGTAGAACTTGTGTTTCTAGTCTTCATGTTTCATTGTAAACAACCAATCAGAGGAGAGCTAGTAACGTTAGCAGCACCGCTAACGGCTAACCAACGAGGTTCACTTCAGTGACATCATGATGCCTTCAGGCTCTGCTCAGTGAACATGAGTACTGGCTGAAGCTACATTATGACGTCATCATGATGTGTTCACATGTAGTCTGTAAAATGTAGTTTTGCTGATAAACTAGAATAAATCCAGTAGTTTGAAGGAGATGTTTACACATGAATATAAAACAGATATTAGAGATGAATTATGATGTTTAACTTCTAACACGAGCTCTAAACACATTATTATACTTCATTAAAGACAATAATGATGATAAAAATACAATCTTTTATTTCCTTATTATTTGAATTAAATTTGAAATAAATAGATATCGACCCTCAGTTTAACCAACATATACCCAGACTTCTGAGTTTCTTTACATTAAAACCAGGAGTGGTGTTAAAGTGTTTGTCTTTACAGACATGAGATGTTAAATTAACAGATTATTATTCCAGAAACCAGCTCTGTAACCCAGAAGCTGGTGGAGCTGAACATCTATTAGAGAACGAGTCTCTCAGTGAATCCTTTAAACAAACTACCAGCAGGATACCAAAGAGGCTCTGAACAGGTTCCGACCTCCACATTGATGTCAACATTCAGAACAAATATGAAGACAGAGCACAGAATGCTAATATGTGGTTTCAGGATTTAACCAGCGGTGACTTCTCCAGAGATAAACCTTTGTTTGTAGAAGCTTTAGATGGTCTCAGATGAACGTGGGAACAGGTCCTACCTGTAGAAATACGAGCAGCCTCTCACGCTGTTGTGGCTGAAGTGTTCCTGGGTCTTCTCAGATCCATAGTCCTCACCCGGGTCGGACCACAGCAGGTCACACATGGGCCCGAAGGCCGGAGGCTCTTTGAACCGGTCCAGCTGTGGACCAGAGAGGCAGATTAGAGACAGATTAGAGACCAGAGAGGCAGATTAGAGACCAGAGACACAGATTAGTGACCAGAGAGGCAGATTAGAGACCAGAGAGGCAGATTAGAGACCAGAGAGGCAGATTAGAGACCAGAGACACAGATTAGTGACCAGAGAGGCAGATTAGAGACCAGAGAGGCAGATTAGAGACCAGAGACACAGATTAGTGACCAGAGAGGCAGATTAGAGACCAGAGACACAGATTAGTGACCAGAGAGGCAGATTAGAGACCAGAGACACAGATTAGTGACCAGAGAGGCAGATTAGAGACCAGAGAGACAGATTAGTGACCAGAGAGACAGATTAGAGACCAGAGAGGCAGATTAGAGACCAGAGAGACAGATTAGAGACCAGAGAGACAGATTAGTGACCAGAGAGACAGATTAGAGACCAGAGAGGCAGATTAGAGACCAGAGAGACAGATTGGAGACCAGAGAGACAGATTAGAGACCAGAGACACAGATTAGTGACCAGAGAGACAGATTAGTGACCAGATTAGTGACCAGAGAGACAGATTAGAGACCAGAGACACAGATTAGTGACCAGAGAGACAGATTAGTGACCAGAGAGACAGATTAGTGACCAGATTAGTGACCAGAGAGACAGATTAGTGACCAGAGAGACAGATTAGTGACCAGATTAGTGACCAGAGACACAGATTAGTGACCAGAGAGACAGATTAGTGACCAGAGAGACAGATTAGTGACCAGATTAGTGACCAGAGAAACAGATTGGAAACCAGAGACACAGATTAGAGACCAGAGACACAGATTAGTGACCAGATTAGTGACCAGAGAGACAGATTAGAGACCAGATTAGTGACCAGAGAGACAGATTAGAGACCAGATTAGTGACCAGAGAGACAGATTAGAGACCAGAGAAGCAAATTAGAGACCAGAGACACAGATTAGAGACCAGAGAGACAGATTAGTGACCAGAGAGACAGATTAGAGACTAGAGAAACAGATTAGAGACCAGAGAGGCAGATTAGAGGCAGATTAGAGACCAGAGAGACAGATTAGAGACCAGAGAGACAGATTAGAGGCAGATTAGAGACCAGAGAGACACGGTTTAGACTCCATTATTCATCTATTTATCTGTGTTTTTTGGTGTAAATTTACCAGTTTAATCTCAGAAATACTGTTTATCTGAATATTACTCACCGTCTCCAGCTATTTTGTCTCTAATGATTATATATATATAATTATTATATCCGAACCAGGATTTCAAAATGTGACTTTTTTCGTTATGGATTCATCTGTACCTTTACAGTGTTTGTTAAATAAGCGAATGAAGGAAAACTTTCATCTATTTGATTTATCGTTTGTCAGTAAACTAATGGATTCATTTCAGCTCAGTTTACATTTACAGCCTTTTTAAATATGTTTTAAACAGCTGAGCTTCATCTCAGAGGGAAATATTGTATCTTTTACTACTTTAGCAGTTGACTTTCCTCTGACAGAGACGGCAGCATTATTCTACATCGTAGAACGACGTTCATGTAGAACAGAAACGTGATTACGCTCGGTGTTAGCGGTTTACCTTCCGGATGTCGTCCAGACAGGTGACCTCGGGGCTCAGGCCTCCGTGAACACAGAGGAACTGCTGGTTGAGGAGAGCAGCCAGAGGCAGGCAGTCGAACGCGTCCATACAGGCGTCATAGACTCTCTCTGAGTACTTGATTTTACCTGCAGGACACACACACGTTACACACACACACCTGGACAGGGTTAGGCTTAGTTTAGGAGGTGTGAGAGTCGAGGACTTACACTCCTGTTTGAAGGTGAAGTACTCTGTGAGATGCCGGCACTCGTGGTTCCCTCTGAGGAGGAAGAGGGTGTTGGGATGGTTGATCTTCAGCACCCACAGGAACAGAACACACTGTAGACACACACACACACACACACACACACACACACACACACACACACACACACACACACACACACACACACACACACACACACACACACACACACACACACACACACACACACACACACACACACACACGTAAATATGATGCAGTAACACACTAACACTGTAATATCCTGTAATCCTGCTGATTTAACTGGTTCCTGCTCTTCAACCCCTTTGACTGATTGATTGGTGATTTTATTGACAAAGCAACAATCTCAGCTTCTGAGTATTCAGACTGTGACTGAACTTTGTCTCTTCTTTACACGACTAATGGGTTTGAAATGAGGCGGTCTTTAGTGAGAATAACAATCATTAAAAAAAGAAATGGAATTTAAATATTCAACATGTTAGAAGATGTAGGCTGCACCTGCTTTAAATAGATTGAACTATTTATATTTTACAACCTCTCCTTAAGTTTCTCTGATTTGTGGTCACATGACTGTTGGTCTCAGATGAATCAGTCATGATGTTTTTACACACTCTGGTTAAAGTGAAGGCTTTATTAGAGGAGACATTTATAATGAGAACATGAAGAATACAATGTTTTGATGAAATATCACGGTTTTAAGCTTAGTTTCGGTTGTTATTTTCTGACTGAAGCGTTCGTCACACGCGATATGTTCAATGACCGTCGGAAAGATGAGAATCTGACCATAACGACGGCGAGTCCAGCGGAGTTATCAGACCTACGGAGCGGACGTCTGAAGTCAGTGAGGAGGACGACCGACACAGAGGATTTTCTTCTTCTTATTAATGTTTATTTTGTTCTGCACAAATAGTGACGTTCACACAGAAACTGTAAAAGAACAAAAGAACAAACTCTTCAGCCACCAGCAGAAGTGGGCGGGGCACCGAGTGTGTGTCTTTCATTTCCTTCCACTATTTAAAGACGCTCTGCTAAGCCCGAGCAGCAGACCGCCACTCCAAATGTCAGAGGTGTGTGTGTGTGTGTCTCTCTGTGTGTGTGTATGTGTGTGTCTCTACCTCGATGCTGAAGTATCCTCGGTCTACGTAGTCCCCCAGGAACAGGTATCTGGTGCTGCTGGGTGATCCTCCGACCTCGAACAGCTTCATCAGGTCGAAGAACTGTCCGTGGACGTCTCCACACACGGGGGGGGGGGGAACACACACACACACACACACACACACACACACACACACACACACACACACACACACACACACACACACACACACACACACACACACACACACACACACACACACACACACACACACACACACACACGGTTAAAGCTCAACAACATGTTGGTCCGTCTGTCAACACCGTCTCTTCCTGAGGACATTGGTTCCTACTGAACACGAAGGTATTTACAGCAGCTCACTGTAGTATATGAAATATTGAAATGTCCGTTTTGTGCGACCAAAATCAGAAAATATTCACTTTTTAAACAGAAGAGACAAAGAAAACACTTTAGAAGATGTAATTATTGGATTTTAGAATTTTATTTGTTGGAAAAGTTATAGAAATGTCCATTTATTGTACAAAATATCGGAAAACAGTGAAATATGACATATCTAAATGTCTCAGTCTGTATATATTATATTAATATTTAGAAATATTTACTTTACTGTGATTTAAAACAGAAAACTCAATAATTGTACATATTAAAAGTGATATATTTTACCTGTGACGGGCGCGTGTTTACCTGCGACGGGCGTGTGTTTACCTGCGACGGGCGCGTGTTTACCTGTGATGGGCGTGTGTTTACCTGTGACGGGCGTGTGTTTACCTGCGACGGGCGCGTGTTTACCTGTGATGGGCGCGTGTTTACCTGCGACGGGCGCGTGTTTACCTGTGATGGGCGTGTGTTTACCTGTGATGGGTGCCTCCACCTCCAGCATACACTTCTCCTGGCGTAGGATGGCTGCTCCGTCGTTGATGATCCTCAGAGCCGTCTCCTCCTCCAGACGACCCTCCTTCACCAGGTGAGCCTTCAGGACCTCCACACTGGGCCTCCCATCCACGTACAGGTCCTTTACAGTCAGACGGGTACCGGGGGGGTACGGGACCGCTACCGGGGGACGGACAGACGGACAAGAGTCACTCACACACATAGCGGACTATTGTTTACACAGCTTTTTATAATGAGACAATCTTAGACGTTCTCTGTTGTTAACCATCATCTTAATGTTTCTAATTATAATAAGACAATAAGGCTAAAAGTGCATTTAAAAAGGTGGCACCTTTGTCTTTGTCATCACTGACTGGAAACAAAACAATAAATACAGACGTAAAATAAAATATTTCCTGGTTCCAGGTTCTTAAATGTGAAATGTTTTCTCTGAATATATGAACTCTATAGATTATTATTATAAACCAGACATGTTATTCTGACTCCTCATAAACTCTAACCTCCATCAGTGACTCTGGAGAGTTTAAACATGTTGAGACTCGACCTGCAGACAAAGGAGGAAATACCAGAACTCTTAAAACACCAGAGACTCACAGAGAGACAAGATCCTCATATCTACATGAATATTAAATCAATATGCATCTGAACCCGGAGACAAACTCCGGTTCTATAAAGTGAAGTCAGAGCTTCATGTGTTAGAGCTGCATTCTCTCTAGTGTCCACCAGGGGGCGACTCCTCTGGTTGTATAGAAGTCTATGAGAAAATGACTCTACTTCTCTCTTGATTTATTACCTCAGTAAACATTGTAAACATGAGTTTATGGTCTCAATCTCTAGTTTCAAGTCTTCTTCAACACAGCATGATGTTCATTTAGTAAATGATGGTCCATTTAGAGTCACACAGACCATAAAGCAGGGGATGCTTTAGGGGCGGGGCTACACGGTGATTGGCAGGTCTCTCTGTCACTTGGTCTCCAGTGACTGGTTTCTTCTTCTTCTGGTGATGAACCAGTTCAGAGCTCCAGCTCAATGTGTGACCTGGTTTAGTTTCAGAGTCTCTAAACTAGACCACTGGGCCGTGTGTGTGTGTGTGTGTGTGTGTGTGTGTGTGTGTGTGTGTGTGTGTGTGGTGATCTCATTTCCTTCTCTGAAGCTCCTTCATGTGTCCTCATAAAAAGATGTAAAGTGAACAGTTCATATCTTTTCTGTCTGTAACACCTCACGCTGTATTCAGGAAAACAAAAAATATCTTCTGAAAATATGAGTTTTCGGTCCTAATTTGCTATTAAAATACTCTAACTGAAGCTCCAGGTATTAAACAGCTGATTGTACTAAAGATGTCTGATTTATATTTGACTGCCTGACCAAAGGAAGAAGCCTCACTCTGTTACGGTGGATTAAATCACTTCAGCTCATAAACTTAATATTTCTGAATCAGGATCTTCAGTTTGTGGATCAAGTAGCTCTTTAATAATCAGGTGAGTCAGGTTTAGTATCTACAGCGGTCAGTAAAGAAGTAGAAGTCTCTCAGTTTGTGACGTTATGAAGTCTAGTTCAGTGTTTTGGACGTCGCCACCCTGCTTTATGGTCTGTGTGACTCTAAATGGACCATCATTTACTAAATGAACATCATGCTGTATTGAAGAAGACTTGAAACTAGAGATTGAGACCATAAACTCATGTTTACAATGTTTACTGAGGTAATAAATCAAGAGAGAAGTAGAGTCATTTTCTCATAGACTTCTATACAACCAGAGGAGTCGCCCCCTGGTGGACACTAGAGAGAATGCAGCTTTAACACGTGAAGCTTTTGCTTCACTTTATAGAAAACGTCCACATGTCAGTGAACGTCTCATTTATAGCAGGACGTCCCATAAAGTCTGTTACTTCCTGGTTGTATAACGCTGTCTCTGTGGTCAGCTGACAAATGTAAACAAAACCAAAAATAATCAAACAGGCGGTTCTTTGTTTCTGAGCTCTGATTGGTTAATGAGCGATTATCAGCAGGTCAACATCCGAGCAACAAACACCACAAACATCACAGGTGAATAAATACTCTGAACCACTGAACGCTAGAGAGCGTCCGTCTGTCCTCCAGCGTCCATCTTTAACGAGCTGACGCTCTCCTGCAGCTTCACACTGATAATCCTCGTTAACCCTCTGAGCCAATCAAACGAGGCCGTTGAGCTAGAGACATGTGACCTCACCATCCGGCTGGTTGAATAAATACTAACAACTAGTAGTTAACAGTGACGTATATCTGTAGGAAACAATGGTATTAGGATTATTATAATTATTTATTTAAGTCATCATTTACCGCTGCAATTATCGTTTGTATTGCGTAATAATGTTCCAGAGTGACGTCTTCAAACATTCAGTTTAAATGATATTTTTCAGAGAAAAGCAGAAGACGATTATCAGAATATCTTCATATGAGTTTCCTGTCCGTCGACCAGCTGATTAATCACCGTCTGTAGTTCATGTTTCACTATCTGAGGACCAGCTTCACTAGAACCAGGACCGGCTCATTCCTCCACATTTAATCCTTAACATTCAAATATATTTACATGTTTTTATCAAAGTGTCAGAGTGAACCATCGAGGAAAAGTTTTCCTCAACAAGGAAACAAAGTCAGAAAAACTAAACTAAGACCAGAAGAGCTGGTTTACTGTTAGTTTAGACCTGGTTTAACTATCAGAAAACAACCGCCTTTAAGGTCTGTGACCGGCTACAGACTCGCAGGCTACAGACTCGCGCTACAAACATCTGGAGCATAAAGACAGGAGCTGAGTCGTGGTATACTCCACCATATGTTCAATTTACACTAACCGAACCGGTATACCGGTTTTCATTTCCCGTATGATATGAATGTTTTACACACCGTCAGATCGGTGCATCGTCGAAACAGCTGCTGTCTCTCATCAGCAGGCAGCAGAATATATGGCTCGCTGCTAGCAGCGCTGCACTAGGAGCTAGTGGCACTAGGAGCTAGTGGTCTTCAGTGTACTGAGAGCGACCTCTAGTCATGGTTATAACAATTAATAACCCACAACTAACGCTCTTTAACAGGGCAAAACACCACCACACAACAGTTTGTGACACATAAACAATTTGTAACACTAATAATTGTACATTTATAAAACGTTACCGCCGAACTGCATGCTGGGTACAGCTCGCTAGTTAGCCTGCTAGCACAAGAGTCTGCTAACAGCTGGAGAGGCTCCGTTGCTACAGTAACGCTACATTAAAGAACAGAACAGAGCGATGCAGGAGGAACAAAGACAGAGATGCAGCGATGGAGTCTGTGCCCGAGAGAGGAGCTGCGTCTGTGCTGTTTGTTATAAATGTACGTCGGTACAGAGAGGGTGATAAGAAGCTGTACATGGAGGGACTTAGGACCCAGGGGAATGTAGGGGAAGGAAACAGGAAGAGAGGGAAAGAATACCGAAACCGCCAGAATCTTACAAAATACCGCGATACACATGTTTTGTCATACCGCCCAGCACCAATACAAATATATTTAAGTTGGACTATTACCAGAAAACTGCGATTTTTGCCATAGCGACATAAAATGAGTAATCCGGGATAGAAGGTCTTCTTCATTTTCTAAAAACAGCTGTTTGAAAGAGAAGACTTGTCTTAAAACCAGGCCAACGCCAACACCCCCCCCCCCCCCCCCCCACCACCACCACACACACACACACACACACACACACACCCACACACACACAAACACACACCCCCACACACCCACACAAACACACACCCACACACACACTGCAGCACTTCATTTACATCCACAACAGTATTTCATCGCGCGACGTTATGTTCCACATCAGAGAACCTGAACGCATCTGAACGCGTTCTAACAGCTGGATGTCAGAAGTTACAGTTATATCGCACATAGTTCATGTTAAATGTGTTTGCTTAGTTTCTCTGTTCTACTTTGTCGTCTTTAATGTCCTCGTTTGAATCTGTTCTTGTTTCTTTGTATGTTCTGTGTATGTACGTTGAGTCAGATTGAAACTGATTCTGACAGATAGCTGACATCTGGACGTCCGGACAGCTAAGCTAAGAAGCTAACTCATTAGCTGAGCTTGGATTGATTAACTTCTTCATAACCGGACTGCCTCATTATAAAGATGGTGGTGGTGGTTCAAGGGTAGTAAGCACCCCGATCCACCCAAAAACAAACGCGTTAATGACCGGTGAACGCGTGTTTTTACCGTTAAACTGAACATTCTGCTCACATTTAGCTCTTCGTTAACTTCCTGCAAGAAAAGAACCGAGAAATAAACGTGACGAACCTTTAACGGGTCTCTCGGTGGTGGACAGTTTGTTCGGCTCTTTCTCAGACATGCTTCCTCCTTCTGGAGCTGCAGGTTGGAGGAAAAATAAAAGCTAAATGTCTAAACTAGACTTAGCTTAGCTTAGCAAGCTAGCTGGAGCTAGCAGGAGCTAGCTAAGTTCAGCAGAACGAGCCGAGCCGAGTTAACCCGGACTAGTGGGGGGAGATGGGAGGGGGGAGAGTTAAAGCTCTTTAAAGAACAAATTTAATATATATATGTTTTAATGTCCTCCGTTTCTGTTCCGCGGTGCTGTGGTGCTGCTAAGCCGCTGATCAGTGACTCTCAGGCGGATCCGATGCTCCAGGAAACGGCCCTGGTCCTCCTCTGGTGGTGGTGCGTTCAGGAGCAGATCAGAGCATCAGATGATGCGTTCAGGTGCACAACGAGCGGTGGTCAGATCAGAGCTCAACTTTATCCCTTTTTATTCTCGCACGAGCTGCTTCCTGCTTGGAGCTCGCGCTTCTCTATCGTGATCAGAGGTGTCGTTCGGAACCCCCCCCCCTGCCTGTCTGTGGGATTATTACAATAATCCGAAAACTACACTACCCACAGACCCCTGCGGCGAGAACATGTAAGGAAATCCGCTTGCTGTCGGATTTCCTTACTACATGTTCTCGCCGCGGAGGTTTGTGGGTAGTATAGTTTTTAATGCGATATTTAATGCGCCACGTTCACGGTCCGCTGAGCCACACACACACTCTGTGTTTCAAACTGTGTTTAAAAGCAGCTTCACTCAAAGATCACGTTTCTGTATCAACTCATGCGTTTCTTTTGATTTAGAGTAACGTTTTTTAAAATGACAAAAGTAATTTATTTTTTAATGTATCTTCCTCTAAAGTTAAACTCTATAAATAGAAACCCTTTATAAGGTTTAGATCTTCAGTCGTCGTCCTGCAGATAACCACAGTTCTACATCCTGTCCATGTAAGGTGAACTCTGCAGGACTCTAGTGGACTCTAGTGGACCTGATGGGTCCCTCTTGATCCAGACCGTGGTCACTTCTCTCAGACAGCTGCTGTATTTGTAGGTGGTGGTGCATTAGCTCAGCACAGCACCACCCTCAGGCAGGGAGGCACACAGCAGTAATGATTATGATATTATGACGCTCTAAGTTATAACATAATATATATATGTATATATATTTAATATTATTGATGATTGCAGGTGAAGCAGATGTTCCAGTCGTCGAACATCGACGTTGCAGGAAACCTGGACTATAAATCTCTGTGTTACATCATCACACACGGAGAAGAAAAGGACGGAAATAAAATATTAAACATTAAAGATCAAAGTGTTTCTGCTCAAATAATAAAAGGAAAACGTATCAACTTATTCAATATCTTAACACGGAAATAAAGAGTTTCGGCATTTAGTTACTTGTGGTTCAGTTTTGTGTTGACCTTTACTAGTAGTGGAGTATTTTCATACTGTGTATTAGTACTTTTAATGCAGTAAAGGATCTGAGTACTGGAGCAGTTATTGTACAATGGCCTGTGAATTTAGGATTTCAGAAAAACTGAAGATCAGACCAAAAAAAACTTTATTAACACAAGACAATATTTTCTATAAATAAGAAACTCCAGAATCATCGTCATGTTTGAAGAGAATCCACCTCCGCTTACAGTTTTCAGTGTCTCACCTGCCGGCACCAGGACAGGTGATGTCATACAGGTGATGTCATACAGGTGATGTCATACAGGTGATGTCAGTAAGGCACCTGCCGGTACCAGGACAGGTGAGGAGTCACCTGACGGGTCACATACAGGCTGCAGCAGCAGCGTCCGTGAGGACGAAGAAGTTCAGAGAGAAAGCAGGAAGCTGCAGATGTTCAGCCGGAGGAAGACGAGTTCCTTTAAGGTCGGGAAGAGTTTTATCGTCCACCATCTTCAACACGTCTCCGTTCAGCTTCACACACCTGCAGCACAAACACAAAGTACTTCAACTCAAGTACTGGACTTTAAAAAAGCAGCAGATGAAACATGACTTTCCACATGACACACGATCAATGGACGTATTGATGAAGGTCAATGGACGTATTGATGAAGGTCAATGGACGTATTGATGAAGGTCAATGGATGTATTGATGAAGGTCAATGGATGTATTGATGAAGGTCAATGGACGTATTGATGAAGGTCAATGGATGTATTGATGAAGGTCAATGGACATATTGATGAAGATCAATGGACGTATTGATGAAGGTCAATGGACGTATTGATGAAGGTCAATGGACGTATTGATGAAGATCAATGGACGTATTGATGAAGGTCAATGGATGTATTGATGAAGGTCAATGGACGTATTGATGAAGGTCAATGGACATATTGATGAAGATCAATGGACGTATTGATGAAGGTCAATGGACGTATTGATGAAGGTCAATGGACGTATTGATGAAGGTCAATGGACGTATTGATGAAGGTCAATGGACGTATTGATCACCTGGAGTAGAGCCCCTCCTTCCCTGGCTGGTCGGACTGGAGGACAAACGCCTCGACTGTGTTTGAGGAGACGACAGCAGGAACAGAGATGCTGGCCGGCTTCTGACCGAGGTTCATAGAAATCAACGTGACGGCTCCGCCTCTGTAACTATACAGGAGTAAATACACGAGTCAGCACATGACGTCACAGGCAGAAACACTGATATGAAATGTTGAAGCTGGAGCACCTCTTCTTGTTGGCACAGTGCAGATAAAGTCTCACTCTGTTCCTCTGAGCAACGCCGGAAAACCCAACTTTCAAAACCTCCGGACCAACGAGTCTCTTGTAGAGAACAGACAGCCAATAGTCCTGAGAGAGGTCACAGGTCACAGGTCATCATTTAGGAAACAAGCTGACAACACGTCACCTGACACGCTATGGTCATGTGACGATAGCTGACTCACATGTTAGCAAACAACCAACAAGACTTAATAAACCTACATGATGCAGATTTAAGTTATAATGATGTTTAGAACATTTCTATTGTTTCACTGGGCAACAAGACATTAGTTTAATCTAATAATTAATCTCATTTAATAGGATCATCACACATTATTAGATGTTCAATCTGTCAATAAATTGTAACTTAAGTTGTCAAATAAATGTAATTGAACATTTAAAAATGCACCTCAGTACTAAACTTGAGTAATTATATTAGTAGTTATTGTTGAAAGGGTTACATATGTAATGTTAAACTGTTGCTATAAACTGAAGTTATGAAGTTATAAAGCATCTCACAGGAAGAGGATCCAGGTTTTCATCCACCAGGTGATAACTCCCAGAGCCAATGAACACCTGCCGCATCACAACATCCAGACCCAGTCTGGCTGCCAAGCCCAGTTTATCCAACCACCTGTAGACAGGTAAAGTCACAGCACTGAATCATGAGCTAATAACACTGAAACATGAGCTAATAACACATACATATGTAATAACACTGACACGTGTTAATAACACTGAAACATGAGCTAATAACACATACATATGTAATAACACTGACACGTGTTAATAACACTGAAACATGAGCTAATAACACATACATATGTAATAACACTGACACGTGTTAATAACACTGAAACATGAGCTAATAACACATACATATGTAATAACACTGACACGTGTTAATAACACTGAAACATGAGCTAATAACACTGAAACATGAGCTAATAACACATACATATGTAATAACACTGACATGTGTTAATAACACTGAAACATGAGCTAATAACACTGAAACATGAGCTAATAACACATACATATGTAATAACACTGACACGTGTTAATAACACTGAAACATGAGCTAATAACACTGAAACATGAGCTAATAACACATACATATGTAATAACACTGACACGTGTTAATAACACTGAAACATGAGCTAATAACACATAAATATGTAATAATAACACTGAAACGTGTTAATAACATAGAAACATGTTAATAACACTAACATGTGTTAACAATATATAAATGTGTGTTAATGACACTAAGAGATGTGTTAAAAACAGAAACAGAAATAACACAGAAACATGTTTTAATAACTCTGACACATGTGAACGTGATACAGAAACATGTGTGTGAGTGAGTAGCTTTAAGTTTTGTCATGAGAGCAGAGGGCTGCTGGGTAATTAGTAAACCATGGGGCTGCTGGGTAATTAGTAAACTCAATAAACTACACGTAAACCTCCTGAGAGACCACGACCCTCCTGTTTAAGATAATCAAGCAACAGTTTTTAGAGCAAATGGAGCTCCTTGTTTTAGACAGTAGCTCTCTGATCACAAGTTGATCAAATAATGCAACATTTGGGTAAATTTCAGTAGTTTCCTGTTTCAAACTGTTCAGTTCTTTTTTAAATAACTGAACAGAGTTGATTTAAGTTATACTTCAACTCATCCTTCTGAATGTGGAGCTGCAATGTGACGTCTTTAAAACAGTCAAACACACAGAGATATGTCATTTATTACCATAGAAGACACAACAAAACAGCAAACATTCACGTCTGAAAAGCTGCAACTCGTTCGTCCCAAATAATTAGTTATTAAAACCGTTTCTGCTTAACTTTCAGTCAAACGACTAATTGACAAATTTAACTATTATTTCACCTCCAACTGAATGTTCACCTTCTGCGTCTTTTTGGCCTCTGAACTCGGCCGTGACGTGATTTGGACTCAGTCTTCTTTAAGGTTTTACTTAAAGACATGAAGAATAAACTCACATGAATCCTGCGACGAACGTGTCCGACAGACCAGCAGCTCCTCCTCCGTACGCTGAGCTCGTCTCTCCGAGCCAAACCGGTTTATCAGGAGAAACCGGCTTCACCATCTAACCCGGAGCAGAAAACATCCGCTTTAATGTCTTTGTGTGACTCACATCAAACACTGAGCGTCTACTTCTGCACATTATCACCTTCAGGACTTCTTTGGTCTTTAAGGCCAGAGTGTCGAGAACTTTAGGATCCAGAAAATCCTCCAAAGACGTGTCTCTGCCGTTCACGTAGTAACTAGGAAACAGGACAGAGTGAAGGAATGAAGAGTTTAATATTCACACACATGGAGCAATAAAAACAACGTGAATTTACTGTATATATACAGTATATATACTGTATATATACAGTATATATACTGTATATATACAGTAAATATACAGTATATATACTGTATATATACAGTATATATACAGTATATATACTGTATATATACTGTATATATACAGTATATAAACGCTTTCTCTTCAACATATTGCTCCACATAAACTTTCTTCAATAAACAATAAGGGAAGGATTTGGTAACATACCAAAAGTGGAAGTAAATGGAGTGTGTGTGTGTGTGTGTGTGTGTGTGTGTGTGTGTGTGTGTGTGTGTGACGTGTACTTTATAAAGTACCCACTGAGTACACAGTCAGTGTGTACTTTATAAAGTACCCACTGAGTCCACAGTGTGTATATTGTCCTGTGGGTTAGCGTGGAGGTGGACTCACTGGTGCCAGGTAAAGGCGTCTACGGCCTCGGCTCCGGTCTGAAGGAACCTGCAGCAGAAACAACAACAAACAAACTATTATTATTATTGTTGTTAGAATTATTGTTGATAATTGAAGAATTGCTGTCTGAAATGTCGGGTTTATGGACTCTGCGGTGACGACCTCTCACCCCTCCAGGACGTCGGCCCCGTGGTCTCGAGGCTGACCCACGTCCGGCCCAAACAAACCGGCGTCGCGGTAGAATCTGGATCGTGACATCATCTCTCTGAGACGAGTGAAGTCTCGTCCCAGCTGATGCCCGTCCACTCGGATCCCGGCCTTCTTCTGGAAGCTGTTGGGTTCTGACGACGAAACAGATCACAGATCTGATGGTTCACTTCCTGATACTGTTTCACCAGACAGATGACGTAACATGATGTCACTTCCTGTTTGCACACCGAGGTCAGAAAAAGCCTCACAGCCAATAAAAACACAGCCAATAAAAACACAGCCAATAAAAACACAGCCAATAAAAACACAGCCAATAAAAACAGAGGGAAGTCGAACCTCAGAGAGACCACAGGGTTTCATTATTACTTAATATACATATATGTATATATATATATGTATATATACATATATATATATACACGTTGTCCTGTTCGCGTACCGTTGCCGAGCTCCCAGGACATGCGGTACCGTCTGGACTCGCAGTACTTCAGCAGCGAGGCGGCGTTGCTGCTGTTCCAGATGTTGTCGGCGGTTCTAAGCAGAGCGTTCAGCCCGAAGATCAGATCCATCCCAGAGCAGTTAGAGAAGGAGTTCAGGAGGTCCACGGTGTACTCTGAGACCAGAGGACAAGTACTCAGACCCTTTACTGCAGTACAAGTATTAATACTGTACTACTGCAGTAAAAGTACATCAGTAACCAGCAGGTCCAGGTGTTGAGCCTCGAGGGACTCCTGATAAAAGGTTTGTTTCAACAGTTTATGAACGAAGAAGAAAAGCAGACGAGTCTCTACGTGGATCCTTTAAAAGCTTCATTCGTCACTCGGATCACAACACGTGAGCTTCAGAAGAACATGCTGAGGGTACCTGTGAACTTCACTCTGCTGTACTTGCTCTGCAGGTCTTCTCTGATCAGGATCAGCTGTTGTTGGGTCCAGTCCTTCTTCAGTTTGTCCTCGAGCCACGAAGGAAGCTCCGTCTGATCACACGACCCATCTACTCACAGGATTATTGAGATATGTAGATCGTACATTATATTACATTAAAGCTGACTGCAGTAATATTCAGAGGAACCTGGTGGGACCTTCAGAGGAACCAGAGTCCTGATGAGACCTCTGAGGGCTGAAGACCATGAAGTCTTGTCTCGTCCCTCCAAACCTCAGGAAACAGGGACTCAAAGCTTTGGCCAGAGTCCTGATCTTTGGAGAGCTGAGAGGACGAAACAACAAATATGAGTTATTATGAATACTGAACTTCTGAATATTAAGCTCGTGAAGAATACAAGATATGAATAAATCATCGTGGACTGAGAGGAAGACGCAGTTATTCATCCACCATTGAAGGCTGAACGAGGTAACAAACAACACCAGAGATCAATCAGTTCAATGATGTTCTGCTGTTTTTAGTTCAGTGATGAATCATAAATACGCAGTTTAAATACATCAAATACATACATACATGTAACTGTACTCACATGAAGTACAAGTACCTGAGTATTTAAATCTCGTCAGGTGACCTGATGACATCATTGTTCAATGTTTGACTGAAGCTCAGAGATTTTAAACTCTTTTTAAAAACATGTTTTCCTCTGAGCTCATTTACATATTAATAATTAATTAATGTTAATTATTATTAATGTTATTAATATTAACGTTGAGAGGATTTTAGGATTTAATCGACTTTGAAGGAAGTTAAGAGATCAGAGAACATGAAAGTGGAACAAAATTAAACATCTGTATCATTAAATAAACATCTGTATTATTAAATAAACATCTGTATCATTAAATAAACATCTGTATTATTAAATAAACATCTGTATCATTAAATAAACATCTGTATTATTAAATAAACATCTGTATTATTAAATAAACATCTGTATCATTAAATAAACATCTGTATCATTAAATAAACATCTGTATCATTAAATAAACATCTGTATCATTAAATAAACATCTGTATCATTAAATAAACATCTGTATTATTAAATAAACATCTGTATCATTAAATTAAACATCTGTATTATTAAATAAACATCTGTATCATTAAATTAAACATCTGTATTAATATATTTTATATTATTAAACGTCCTTTATTATTAAATTAAACATCTGTATCATTAAATAAACATCTGTACTATTAAATTAAACATCTGTATTATTAAATAAACATCTGTATCATTAAATTAAACATCTGTATTATTAAATAAACATCTGTATCATTAAATTAAACATCTGTATTAATATATTTTATATTATTAAACGTCCTTTATTATTAAATTAAACATCTGTATCATTAAATAAACATCTGTATCATTAAATTAAACATCTGTATTATTAAATAAACATCTGTATCATTAAATTAAACATCTGTATTATTAAATAAACATCTGTATCATTAAATTAAACATCTGTATTATTAAATAAACATCTGTATCATTAAATTAAACATCTGTATTATTAAATAAACATCTGTATCATTAAATTAAACATCTGTACTATTAAATAAACATCTGTATTAATATATTTTATATTATTAAACGTCCTTTATGAACCGCCTGATTCAGCGGCTCGTCGCGGAGCAGCGGACGCCGACACACACGCACCTCAACAGGGACATGAACTTCTCCTCTGACGACAGACTCGCGTCGATGGTCACAGACAGAAAGCGTCGGTCCACGCGGCGGATCACCGCGGAGAGATCCAGCTCCACGGCAGAAGAGTTCCGGTCCGGGTCTCTGATGAGCTGGACTCTGGATCCAGTGGTCTGGCTCCAGAGGACCAGGACCAGCAGCAGACCAGCGGACTCCATGAAGACGGTTTGGAGCTCCGACACTTCCTGTTTCACAGCCGGAGACCAGCGACCTTCTTCCGCATGGACTGTTCACACTGAGCCGGATCTACTTTTAGTAGTATAAAGTACTACATCAGGTCATACCTTCACAGTACTGAAGTATAAAGTACTACATCAGTTCATACCTTCACAGTACTGAAGTATAAAGTACTACATCAGGTCATACCTTCACAGTACTGAACTATAAAGTACTACATCAGGTCATACCTTCACAGTACTGAAGTATAAAGTACTACATCACGAGGTAAAGCCCAGCAGTCAAAAGTACACTAAAGTAAAAGTACAGAAGTATTTTAGAGACAAAATGTACTTAAGAATCATATTAAAGTACCCAAAGTACAGATCACTGCTTTAGTATTAATGATGTAATACTGTTGATGGGTTATCATGAAATGTAATAATCTGAATGTGTACTACTGTTGAAAGTACAACATGTACCTCTGAAGATAAAGTTGAATAGAAGTATAAAGAAGCAGGAAATCTAAAAAGTACCTTACAAATGTACTGAAGTAGAGTACTGGGGTTATTGTACTTAAATACTTTCCACCGCTGCATTTTTAAAGTAACTCAAGTATTGTATTGAGGTACTTTACTTGAGTACTTCCATATACTTCTACATCTCAGAGGTAAATATTGTACTTTTATTGATCGGACAGCTTTAGTTACTTTACAGATTCAGATTATTAATCCACTAATAAATGTAATATTAAAGATGATATGAAGTCATTAAAGTGATGAACGCATTAATGTAATACTGTATATATCATACTGAATACTATACAATACTGAGTACAGAGTACAGAGTACAGAGTACTGAGTACATCACAGTCATTTACTTTCATCTAAAGAGATTCACACACGTGTTGAACAGAGAAGAGTCTCCTTTAACCAGAGACAGAAACACCAGTACAGGAAGTACTCAGAGGATCAGGGTAGTACTTATAGAGGGGAGTTTTTTTTACACATTACTTTTTGAATGCAGCACTTGTACTTGTATCAGAGTATTTCCTCACTGAGGTATTAGTACTTTTACTGCAGTAAAAGATCAGAGTACTTCTTCCACGTCTAGTAATAAAACCATAAACGGAGTCTTTGTGCAGGTGAACTTCCTGTGACATCACCGGTCAGGTGTGACATCATCACCTCCATCTCTGTGACATCACTGTGTCCTAAAACTCTATAAAAACACTAAATACTGTATTATTATTATTTTCCACTTTTACAGAGTTTAAATCTAACGAAAATGAATTCATCTTCAGACCTAAAGATATAAATAAAATATAATATTTTATATCGACGGACAAAAGCAGCAAAGAATCAACCAGAGGACCTCGTGTTGAGTCCTCTGATAGTCATGGAGACGACACGTCGAGTCCTTGTTGTTCATTATTTTAATAACAATTCAAACAGTAAAACACAAACAAAGAGAATAATACTGAACAAAGGAACAAAGAACTCAGACGAGGAGTCGTGTTTCAGCCGTCGGCTGATCTGAAGGTTTCATCAGCAGCTCGTCTACCTCGTCCTGAAGAGCTGAAGCTCTCTGACGGAGCAACATCTGGAACACACACACACACACACAGGCTGAGCAACATCTGGAACACACACACACACACACAGGCTGAGCAACATCTGGAATACACACACACACACACACAGGCTGAGCAACATCTGGAACACACACACACACAGGCTGAGCAACATCTGGAACACACACACACACACACACACAGGCTGAGCAACATCTGGAACACACACACACACACACACACAGGCTGAGCAACATCTGGAACACACACACACACACACACACAGGCTGAGCAACATCTGGAACACACACACACACACAGGCTGAGCAACATCTGACACACACGCACACGCACACGCACACGCACACACACACACACACACACGCACACGCACACGCACACGCACACGCACACGCACACGCACACGCACACGCACACACACACACACACACACACACACACACACACACACACACACACACACACACACGCTCATTAACATATTACAACGTGAGGTCATCGTAGTACCCGTGACGACGGGGAACACTCACTCTAGCCGAGGCTACGATCTGATTGGCTTGTTTCTTGAACAGGTGTTCTATCGTGTCGGAGAGAACGGACGGGTCTGCGTTCGCCAGGTGAGTCAGCGTTCTGTAGCCGGCGTTATAGAGCTGCTTCGCTCTGGACTGGAGAGGAATACATGTGTTTATATGTAAATATATACAGATATAAATATGTGTTTATATGTAAATATATACAGATATAAATATGTGTTTATATGTAAATATATACAGATATAAATATGTGTTTATATGTAAATATATATAGATATAAATATGTGTTTATATGTAAATATATATAGATATAAATATGTGTGTATATGTAAATATATATAGATATAAATATGTGTTTATATGTAAATATATATAGATATAAATATGTGTGTATATGTAAATATATATAGATATAAATATGTGTGTATATGTAAATATATATAGATATAAATATGTGTTTATATGTAAATATATATAGATATAAATATGTGTTTATATGTAAATATATATAGATATAAATATGTGTGTATATGTAAATATATACAGATATAAATATGTGTTTATATGTAAATATATACAGATATAAATATGTGTGTATATGTAAATATATATAGATATAAATATGTGTTTATATGTAAATATATATAGATATAAATATGTGTTTATATGTAAATATATACAGATATAAATATCTGTGTATATGTAAATATATACAGATATAAATATGTGTGTATATGTAAATATATACAGATATAAATATGTGTTTATATGTAAATATATACAGATATAAATATATGTGTATATGTAAATATATATAGATATAAATATGTGTTTATATGTAAATATATATAGATATAAATATATGTTTATATGTAAATATATATAGATATAAATATATGTTTATATGTAAATATATATAGATATAAATATATGTTTATATGTAAATATAAATATAAATATATGTGTATATGTAAATATAAATATATGTGTATATGTAAATATATACAGATATAAATATGTGTTTATATGTAAATATATACAGATATAAATATATGTGTATATGTAAATATATATAGATATAAATATGTGTTTATATGTAAATATATATAGATATAAATATATGTAAATATATATAGATATAAATATATGTTTATATGTAAATATATATAGATATAAATATATGTGTATATGTAAATATAAATATAAATATATGTGTATATGTAAATATAAATATAAATATAAAAGCTGTTCTACTCAGAATATGCCCCGCCCCCACACACTGACCTCCATCACTCCAGCCACCTCCATCAGAGGGATGAGTTCAGAGGTCACACAGTAGCTCAACCTTGTGGTCAGCTCAGTCAGAAGAGCTCTGAACGGCCACAACTCCTCCAGCTCCTGATGGACAGACAGGAAGTACTATTATGGTCCTCAGTAGACCTGAGACCAGTCTATGAGACACATTCTATGATCTGTGTATTTTCATATGATACCTCAGTGAAGTGCAGCACACAGGAGCAGAAGGCTGAAGAGGAGCTCAGTAAACTCTGAATGAATCCTCGACTCAGCTGGAAGCGATCGGCTACGCTCCACAAGTTAGTCTCCTTCAGCAGAGAGAAGAGAACCAGAGCCAGATACATCCGACCCACCACCTCCATGTTCACGGTCTGAAACAACAACAACAACATGTTTACGGTCTGAAACAACAACAACAACAACATGTTCACGGTCTGAAACAACAACAACAACATGTTCACGGTCTGAAACAACAACAACAACAACATGTTCACGGTCTGAAACAACAACAACAACATGTTTATGGTCCGAAACAACAACAACAACAACATGTTCACGGTCTGAAACAACAACAACAACATGTTTACGGTCTGAAACAACAACAACAACATGTTCACGGTCTGAAACAACAACAACAACATGTTCACGGTCTGAAACAACAACAACAACAACAACAACAACAACATGTTCACGGTCTGAAACAACAACAACAACAACATGTTCACGGTCTGAAACAACAACAACAACAACAACATGTTCACGGTCTGAAACAACAACAACAACAACAACATGTTCACGGTCTGAAACAACACCACCTCCACCTCCATGTTCCGGTAGTTTCTCACCTTTCTCACCGTCTGTCCTGCAGCTTTTCTAGCTATGAAACTCTCCGGTACTCCGACGGCTGCAGACATCTTCTGCTCTGCAGCCGTCAGCAGAGTGAACTACAACAGAAGAACGATGGTTAGTGACTCAGGTCTAAGAGGAAGGTGAGGTCATAAAGTCCATCAGTGACCGTTACCTGTCTGAAGAACACCATCCAGTCCGGCCTGCACTGTGCGATCATGTCGTAGGGCGTGACCAGGTAGACCAGGTGGAGGCAGCTGTTGAGCAGCAGACCCTCCAGACCTTTAGAGAGGTCTTTGTACAGAACGTCACTGTAGGTCAGGTCCACTGAGCCTGAGGAGTCAAACATCTGCATGAAGGTAACTGGCAACAGAGTCCAGCTGATCAATGGTTTAGTTCTGCAGGTATCTGGTGATTAACATGTTGACCTGGTGATCAATAAAGTTATTACAGTTCATCCTGAATGATGAACCACTTTGGTAAAAGATTAGCAGACAGTCAACTGAATACAGAATAAACAATAAATTAATGATAATATTGATTAAAAAAAGAATAAAACATAACCTGAAATTAGCTGGTAAAAAATATAATAACTTATTTAACTTTCACCAGCCTAACTAACTATTACTCATTTATGTATTCTGGTCATTCTTTTATTTTTCTGATCATGGAGCTTCTGAATAAAAAGTCAGTAGGATTCATCCTGACAGGAACATGAATGTGTGGACAAGATTTCATGACAATCCATCCAACAGTTATTAAAATATATATATATATATATCACTATCAATGATATATATATCACCTTTAAAGGTAGCTCTACCTGTCAGTAAGAGACAGACTCACCTTTAAAGGTAGCTCTACCTGTCAGAAAGAGACAGACTCACCTTTAAAGGTAGCTCTACCTGTCAGTAAGAGACAGACTCACCTTTAAAGGTAGCTCTACCTGTCAGTAAGAGATAGACTCACCTTTAAACGGTAGCTCTACCTGTCAGAAAGAGACAGACTCACCTTTAAAGGTAGCTCTACCTGTCAGTAAGAGACAGACTCACCTTTAAAGGTAGCTCTACCTGCCAGAAAGAGACAGACTCACCTTTAAAGGTAGCTCTACCTGTCAGTAAGAGATAGACTCACCTTTAAAGGTAGCTCTACCTGCCAGTAAGAGATAGACTCACCTTTAAAGGTAGCTCTACCTGTCAGTAAGAGACAGACTCACCTTTAAAGGTAGCTCTACCTGTCAGTAAGAGACAGACTCACCTTTAAAGGTAGCTCTACCTGTCAGTAAGAGACAGACTCACCTTTAAAGGTAGCTCTACCTGTCAGTAAGAGATAGACTCACCTTTAAAGGTAGCTCTACCTGTCAGAAAGAGACAGACTCACCTTTAAAGGTAGCTCTACCTGTCAGTAAGAGACAGACTCACCTTTAAAGGTAGCTCTACCTGTCAGTAAGAGACAGACTCACCTTTAAAGGTAGCTCTACCTGTCAGTAAGAGACAGACTCACCTTTAAAGGTAGCTCTACCTGTCAGTAAGAGATAGACTCACCTTTAAAGGTAGCTCTACCTGTCAGAAAGAGACAGACTCACCTTTAAAGGTAGCTCTACCTGTCAGTAAGAGACAGACTCACCTTTAAAGGTAGCTCTACCTGCCAGAAAGAGACAGACTCACCTTTAAAGGTAGCTCTACCTGTCAGTAAGAGATAGACTCACCTTTAAAGGTAGCTCTACCTGCCAGTAAGAGACAGACTCACCTTTAAAGGTAGCTCTACCTGTCAGTAAGAGACAGACTCACCTTTAAAGGTAGCTCTACCTGTCAGTAAGAGACAGACTCACCTTTAAAGGTAGCTCTACCTGCCAGTAAGAGATAGACTCACCTTTAAAGGTAGCTCTACCTGCCAGAAAGAGACAGACTCACCTTTAAAGGTAGCTCTACCTGTCAGAAAGAGACAGACTCACCTTTAAAGGTAGCTCTACCTGTCAGAAAGAGACAGACTCACCTTTAAAGGTAGCTCTACCTGTCAGTAAGAGACAGACTCACCTTTAAAGGTAGCTCTACCTGCCAGAAAGAGACAGACTCACCTTTAAAGGTAGCTCTACCTGTCAATAAGAGACAGACTCACCTTTAAAGGTAGCTCTACCTGCCAGAAAGAGACAGACTCACCTTTAAAGGTAGCTCTACCTGTCAGTAAGAGATAGACTCACCTTTAAAGGTAGCTCTACCTGCCAGTAAGAGATAGACTCACCTTTAAAGGTAGCTCTACCTGTCAGTAAGAGACAGACTCACCTTTAAAGGTAGCTCTACCTGTCAGTAAGAGACAGACTCACCTTTAAAGGTAGCTCTACCTGTCAGTAAGAGACAGACTCACCTTTAAAGGTAGCTCTACCTGTCAGTAAGAGATAGACTCACCTTTAAAGGTAGCTCTACCTGTCAGAAAGAGACAGACTCACCTTTAAAGGTAGCTCTACCTGTCAGTAAGAGACAGACTCACCTTTAAAGGTAGCTCTACCTGTCAGTAAGAGACAGACTCACCTTTAAAGGTAGCTCTACCTGTCAGTAAGAGACAGACTCACCTTTAAAGGTAGCTCTACCTGTCAGTAAGAGATAGACTCACCTTTAAAGGTAGCTCTACCTGTCAGAAAGAGACAGACTCACCTTTAAAGGTAGCTCTACCTGTCAGTAAGAGACAGACTCACCTTTAAAGGTAGCTCTACCTGCCAGAAAGAGACAGACTCACCTTTAAAGGTAGCTCTACCTGTCAGTAAGAGATAGACTCACCTTTAAAGGTAGCTCTACCTGCCAGTAAGAGACAGACTCACCTTTAAAGGTAGCTCTACCTGTCAGTAAGAGACAGACTCACCTTTAAAGGTAGCTCTACCTGTCAGTAAGAGACAGACTCACCTTTAAAGGTAGCTCTACCTGCCAGTAAGAGATAGACTCACCTTTAAAGGTAGCTCTACCTGCCAGAAAGAGACAGACTCACCTTTAAAGGTAGCTCTACCTGCCAGTAAGAGATAGACTCACCTTTAAAGGTAGCTCTACCTGCCAGTAAGAGACAGACTCACCTTTAAAGGTAGCTCTACCTGTCAGTAAGAGACAGACTCACCTTTAAAGGTAGCTCTACCTGTCAGTAAGAGACAGACTCACCTTTAAAGGTAGCTCTACCTGCCAGAAAGAGACAGACTCACCTTTAAAGGTAGCTCTACCTGTCAGTAAGAGATAGACTCACCTTTAAAGGTAGCTCTACCTGTCAGTAAGAGACAGACTCACCTTTAAAGGTAGCTCTACCTGCCAGTAAGAGACAGACTCACCTTTAAAGGTAGCTCTACCTGTCAGTAAGAGACAGACTCACCTTTATAGGTAGCTCTACCTGTCAGTAAGAGACAGACTCACCTTTAAAGGTAGCTCTACCTGTCAGTAAGAGACAGACTCACCTTTAAAGGTAGCTCTACCTGTCAGTAAGAGATAGACTCACCTTTAAAGGTAGCTCTACCTGTCAGAAAGAGACAGACTCACCTTTAAAGGTAGCTCTACCTGTCAGTAAGAGACAGACTCACCTTTAAAGGTAGCTCTACCTGCCAGAAAGAGACAGACTCACCTTTAAAGGTAGCTCTACCTGTCAGTAAGAGATAGACTCACCTTTAAAGGTAGCTCTACCTGCCAGTAAGAGATAGACTCACCTTTAAAGGTAGCTCTACCTGTCAGTAAGAGACAGACTCACCTTTAAAAGGTAGCTCTACCTGTCAGTAAGAGACAGACTCACCTTTAAAGGTAGCTCTACCTGCCAGTAAGAGATAGACTCACCTTTAAAGGTAGCTCTACCTGCCAGAAAGAGACAGACTCACCTTTAAAGGTAGCTCTACCTGTCAGAAAGAGACAGACTCACCTTTAAAGGTAGCTCTACCTGTCAGAAAGAGACAGACTCACCTTTAAAGGTAGCTCTACCTGCCAGTAAGAGATAGACTCACCTTTAAAGGTAGCTCTACCTGTCAGTAAGAGACAGACTCACCTTTAAAGGTAGCTCTACCTGTCAGTAAGAGACAGACTCACCTTTAAAGGTAGCTCTACCTGTCAGTAAGAGACAGACTCACCTTTAAAGGTAGCTCTACCTGTCAGTAAGAGACAGACTCACCTTTAAAGGTAGCTCTACCTGTCAATAAGAGACAGACTCACCTTTAAAGGTAGCTCTACCTGTCAGTAAGAGACAGACTCACCTTTAAAGGTAGCTCTACCCAGCTTGGTGACCTGCAGACTTTGAGCCGTCACCGTGATGAGATCTTTGTTCTTCAGGAGGTCCACACTCTGCTGCACCACCTCCCTCAGACTCG
>NC_136545.1:21485739-21533239 GCF_910591455.1 Pholis gunnellus | reverse complement strand
CGAGTAGATCAGGTTCCTCCTCTGCTGGACACAGTCCAGGTTCAGACACGTCTCCTGCCAGTCTGGAACAGGGAACACAAACACTCGTTCTCTGTTTGAAGAAACATCAAAGGAATCCACCGACCAGCTCGTGTGAAGCTCAAGAAGTGTTAAAAGGACACGTTTGGCTGTTTCTCCCTCAATGTTCAACTATTCCACTAAAACTACATCTGGCTGAACAGAAACATCTACAACCAAACGTAGAAGTCAGTTAATCTGCAGTAGAAATGAAACAATTAGTCCATCGACAACCCATTCAGCAGCTGTTATGATGATCAATTAATCATTAAAGTCATTTTTAAAGTAAAACAAAAAGTCCCAAATTCTGATACTTCCTACGGCATATTGAGGCAGTTGTCCGTTAGTAAAATGTAGAACTATATTTTGGTGAATTTGTGTTTTTTTAGTCCGATTTAGGACTTAAATCTCAGATATTGAGAGTTGTTCCCCGTTCTCTGGCTCCATATTAACATAACTGAATAAACTAGACTGTTGAAGACGTCAGCGTTGACTCGGAGACACGGTGGAGGGATTTGTTTGACCTTTTATGGAACAAATGAAAAGCGAGTTAATGGAAAAACAATCTGAAGACTCATCAATATTAAAATCATAGTTCATTGCAGCACGATTCAGCCAATTGTTGTCACGATGTGTGACTTTAAGAACATCTGTCGACCTCCTGCTTGTTGGAAACTAACCGTATAAATCCTCGATGCCTCTCAGTCTGAACATCAGCTCCTTGACTTTGGTGGGGAGTCCGTAGAACGGCCCGAGGTCGGTGGTCTCGGCACAGACCTCCTCCATGGCCTGCATGGCCACGCTGATCTCCTCAGAGACGACGGCTTCCTTCAGCCCGACGCTGCGTGAGACGCTGGACGGAGCTGCAGCGTTACAGAGCATCGTCCTCTTCATCTCCTCCGTCACGCTCCTCCTCGCTCTGCTTCTGTCCTCAGCGTCTCTGAGAGGAGTCGAGGTTCTGTCTCCGTCCTGCAGTCGGCTCCTCTTCGCGGCCCCGTCGACTCGCTCCTGAAGCCGACGCTGGCTGGTCGGCAGGTCCTCGAAGGGTTCGTCTGTGAGGACGTCCAAGACGGAGTCCGTGAGGACGTCTTCACGCGTCCGTCTGGCTCTCAGAGCGGTGAAGTCGGGCTGATCGTCACCACGTCGTTCATTCTGCTCGGCGGCGTCCAGCCTCGCCAGCAGAGAGCTGTCCTCCAGGATGCTGTCATAGTCCCCGAACAAGTCCTCACTGTCACTGCAGTACTGTGGACACAACACAGACCTGTCAATCAACGGAGCCCAACAGATCAGCTGATTCATCCACTTCAGAGACATGTCAGCAGCTTCACCTCCTTTAAAACCATCAGCAGCTGATAGACACCAGTTCTGACAGCTGATTGGTCAGTTAGACATGATGTCACAGCCCCACACTGATGACGTCATCACATGACAACATTCATTTGAGAAAGGTCATGAGCTTCTTCTCTTGACATATTATATTCATATGATCAATAATATCGCTGATGTTTGAAGACTTCACCTCGTTTAAATTATTTAATCAGACAATTAATTCATCAATAATCAGAGTCTAACGATTAATAGATTCATTGTTCCGTCTGTTAAAACTAATAGTTTAACATCAACGCCTCTAAAATCACTCAGAGTAAAATATATATTCATATTATAAATATGTATTTAAAATAACAGAGTACCTCAACAGCTCGTCCCTCAGCCATGATGCTGCTGAGCCTCCAGTCTTTACATTTCTGTAGGCAGGTAGCTCCTCCCCCTTTCCTGACAGGTGTCAGGTGAGTCCTCAGGTCCTCCCTCGACCTCTTCCTCGAGGAGACTCGCTTTATTTGGAGGTCTTTTCTCCCAGAAGCGTTCATCACCGGTTCATGTTTGCTAGTAAACACACACACACACACACCTGTACATCACTACCTGTTTATACTTTAACTCGTTAACGATAAGTTGACCTAGTTAACGTTAAGATAAATAACGATAAGTTGACCTACTTTACGTTAGCTCACTCCTGGCAGTTGGACTCTTTGATTTGTTCCATAAACGAGCTATTTTTCCACTAAAAACACAGCAAATGAATCTCAAACTTCCATAAAAACGTATTAAAGTCTGTTTCCAAATTAATTATATTACTAATTCTGTAACTTAAAGCTTAATTTTAACGAAGAAGGTTCAACAGCTCCGCGAGCATCACATTCAAAAAATGTCCCGGTATCATCATCATCGTCCGAGCAAGAGAGAAACCCCGCCGTCGTTTCCGTCTTCGGTTTACCGGTTAACTAGCTAGCGGAGCTAACGGAGATCGTTTCCTTAGTTTTATTAGTTAATCTAAAATAAACGTGTGATACATTACCAGATATCAGAGCTCATGATTACCAGATAACACACGTGTTTATTCGGCATCTTATCAGTTTATCTCCGTTGTACTGAGGATGAAAGTACTTCTTATGTTACTGTTGGTTAAAACAGGGGAAATCAAACGGCCTCTGGCGAATGGTCACGTGCGTTACTCGATGTGACTACTACGTCTTTATAAACATTATGAACATCATTATATTGTTGATTAAAGTAACAAGTTGTGTTAATGTGACCCACTCACTCACTCCGGGGTCTTTTCTATCTTGTCTTGATGTATCTTTGAGGAGGGAAACGTTTTATCTTTTCCGAAAGAAAACTTGAATTTGCGTTCATAGCAGAAACATACAATCTACGATTACAAAAAAAATCACACGTCACATATTAAAGCCACATTTACAATTAAAGCTACATTTCACATGTAATTTTACTCAAATTAATGAGCAACAACGTTATAGGTGGTAGGAACTAATAGTTAGAAAACTCAGCAAAGCACCGGAGTTCCTGGCGGACAGCTTCCGGTCCTGTGTCAGGTCACAATGCTCGCGCTGAGAGGGTTAAAGAGGCTAAAGTCTGTTTTATCACAACACGGAAACACAAGTAAGACTTTATTATTATGTGTGAATGCTTATCAAGTTATCATAAATCATCGCTTTATTTATTTATTTCAATTATACGGTTAATTCAGTGATAATGTTGCTAATGCTAACCTTAGCATAAGAGCTGTTATGAACATTTAAATCTGCTCCTGCAGCTTTAAGAAGCGTCACAACAACGTCACATGAAGTGCGACACAAAGACGACACGGTAGGTTTCATATATATGTTTATATTTTATTTTATTTAACACTTATTAGACTATTTATAGGAAATGTATATGTATTTATATTGTTTTTATTTAACATATTAATACGACTACAATATATCGTAGTGAATACATGCATATGAATATAACATTATCAAAATAAATTTAAATGAAATAAAGGGGATTTATACTAAATTAAATATTGAAATATATTAACAATTAGTTAATTACTGGGCATAAAATAAACCATATGAATAATTCTGAAATTAGTTTCTTTGATTTGATTTAATACATTCAGAATGTGTTTTTATATTTAATTTAAGAAACTACTACTAAAATCATGAAACATCACTAACATGTGTTATTACATTTGTAATCATTTACGTTATCACGAGGTTGAGCTGATTGTATTAATATATGATTATTATTATTATTATTATTATTTAACCTTCCTGTTGAAGCTCGTGAAGATGGAGAACCCGTTCAAAGAGCCTCAGAAAGGATGCGTCCTCTGCAGCGTCACGGTGGACTTCAAGAACACTCAGGTGAGTCACACACCTGTTCACATCTATTCACACCTGTTCACATCTATTCACACCTGTTCACACCTGTTCACATCTATTCACACCTGTACACATCTATTCACACCTGGACACACCTGTTCACATCTATTCACACCTGTTCACACCTGTTCACATCTATTCACACCTGGACACACCTGTTCACATCTATTCACACCTGGTCACATCTATTCACACCTGTTCACACCTGTTCACACCTGGACATACCTGTTCACTTACAAACATGACCTTGTTTCCTCGTCTCCTTCCCAGCTGCTGTCTCAGTTCATCTCTCCTCACACAGGTAGAATCTACGGTCGTCACATCACAGGTGAGCAGATTGACGTTAAACCGGATCAGAATCCGTCTGCAGGTCCACTCACAGTCTCCTTTTGTTTCTCAGGATTGTGTGGAAGGAAACAGAAAGAAGTGTCCAAGGCCATAAAGAAAGCTCACTCCATGGGTACGTTTCACCCAAATATCACATTTAATACATTACAGTCTCTGAACCCCAAAGAGTTTTTCTGCTCGTGTCACGTTTTACTCCGATTTTCTCTTCAAAATAAAAGTCCTCTCTCTCCTGTGTTGACTTCCTGTAGTTCAGCGTGTCTCCTCTCTTGTGGTCTCAGATGAATCAATCATGACTTCATAGTTTCACAACTTCATGTTTTTACACCATCTTGTTAAAGTGAACTCTTTATTAGAGACATTTATGAGAACATGAAGAATAAAATGTTTGAAATATTATTTTAAGCTTAGTTTTGTCTTTAAGTGTTTGTTGTTTGATAAAAAGCTGATATATAAATATATGAATTATTGATATATTTAATTGAGCTTTTCTCTCTCCAGGTTTCATGTCTGTGACCCACAAACATCCTCAGTTCATGAGGGACCCAAACATCTGTGGAATCAAACATCTGGATTAGTGATCAGTGTTATTAAAGCTGTCAGAACTCTGAGGTCACATGGCTCATTATTTTATCATCAGTTAATCGTTCTTTCATATTTTGTATCAAAAACAGTCAAAAATATTCAACTCGTTCAAATATAAGAAAACACTTGAGAATCTGAAACTATCAAATGTTTGATTGATGAATTAATAATCTAAATATTTGCTGATTAAACAGATTTTCTATTTGATCAACATGTTAGTGTTCGATACATTCATCAGTAGGTAGCTTATGTTAGCATAGCAGGCTAACATAAGCTACCTAAGACAGTGGACATGATACCAGCTGAACATTAGCATGTTAGCATGCTAACATAGCAACAGCAGACTCACAATAAAACTAGTTTCTATTAATTAAATTAAAGACTGAAACAGTTTAACAAAAATCATCTTTATCTTTAAACATTGAAGAGAAACAAGTGAACGAGGAATGAATCCAAGTGTGAATTCCGTCGTTTTATTCTGAAGGCTGGCTCTTCCTGCGTTTCCTGTCCCGCCCCCCCGGCGTCTCCTTCGGTCTCTTCCTGCCGGACCTCGTTTCAGGAGCCGGCGTCATGGAGACGGCGTCAGGAACAGGAAGTGAGTCCAGAGTCAGAGTGTGAGAGTGAAACAGAGGAGAGCACAACAGAGACCTGAAGACCTGCTGGAGGACCTGGTCCCTCTGATCCACGGGACCACCTGGAGACAGAGACAGACCTGAGTCCTGTACCAAGACAGAGACCTGAACCAAGACAGATATCTGAGACCTGAACCTGAAGCAAGACAGAGACCTGAGTCCTTTATTTATTAACGATGAACACAGTAATAAAATATCTGCTCGATATTTAAATGTTTTACAAATCATTTGGTAAAAATTTACAAATAATACAACAAATAAAATGTAAAAATGTGTGCAACAATAAACTTAATATTGATTAATAATCAGTTAACATATTATTATTCATCATTTAATTGTGTGTGAATAGTAAAATAACTGAACTAAATTTAGTTTATTTCACTATAAATCTGTTTGTTATTTGTAAATGTAATCTTCTGAATAATAATATTTAGTAAAAATCAAACCTTTTCCTGCTGAACTTTTCTTCTTCTTCTCAACAAGTTTCCTCCTGAGAGTCGAAACGTCACTCTGGAGTGTTTCTACGAGACGTTCACTCTCCTCTAACGTCCTGCAAGCTTTCTGTCAACGAGGAGAGTGAGACGTTAAAACACAGACGAGGAGAGTGAGACGTTAAAACACAGACGAGGAGAGTGAGACGTTAAAACACAGACGAGGAGAGTGAGACGTTAAAACACAGACGAGGAGAGTGAGACGTTAAAACACAGACGAGGAGAGTGAGACGTTAAAACACAGACGAGGAGAGTGAGACGTTAAAACACAGACGAGGAGAGTGAGACGTTAAAACACAGACGAGGAGAGTGAGACGTTAAAACACAGACGAGGAGAGTGAGACGTTAAAACACAGACGAGGAGAGTGAGACGTTAAAACACAGACGAGGAGAGTGAGACGTTAAAACACAGACGAGGAGAGTGAGATGTTAAAACACAGACGAGGAGAGTGAGATGTTAAAACACAGACGAGGAGAGTGAGACGTTAAAACACAGACGAGGAGAGTGAGATGTTAAGACAGACGAGGAGAGTGAGACAGAAGATGAGTGAGACGTTAAAACACAGAAGATGAGAGTGAGACACACCTGCAGCTCCGTCTGCAGAGAGTCGTTCATGGAGTTCACGTCGTTCACTTCCCTCAGCAGCCCGTTGGAGGAGAAGAACTTAGAGCTGCAGCAACAGAAGAAGAAAAACATGTGAAGTTACAGGATACTCTGCTGCTGAGTCCAGTGAGACCTCTAGTGGTGACGTTCAGAACTGCAGTCTGACGTTTGGCTGAATACCAAACCGGTCTCTTTCCAATATAAAGAAAAAAAACAGGAAACAGCTACGTGTTGCTTTAACGCTCTGAGCAATAAAATACTTGTTCTTTGTCCACGTTGTTTCCATCAGAGGAGCACCTGAACGCACCATGAACAGGATGGTACCACCTGTGTGTGTGTTCATGGTACCTGTGTGTGTGTTCATGGTACCTGTGTGTGTTCATGGTACCTGTGTGTGTTCATGGTACCTGTGTGTGTTCATGGTACCTGTGTGTGTGTTCATGGTACCTGTGTGTGTGTTCATGGTACCTGTGTGTGTGTTCATGGTACCTGTGTGTGTGTTCATGGTACCTGTGTGTGTGTGTTCATGGTACCTGTGTGTGTTCATGGTACCTGTGTGTGTGTTCATGGTACCTGTGTGTGTGTGTTCATGGTACCTGTGTGTGTTCATGGTACCTGTGTGTGTGTTCATGGTACCTGTGTGTGTTCATGGTACATGTGTGTGTGTTCATGGTACCTGTGTGTGTTCATGGTACCTGTGTGTGTGTTCATGGTACCTGTGTGTGTGTTCATGGTACCTGTGTGTGTGTGTTCATGGTACCTGTGTGTGTTCATGGTACCTGTGTGTGTGTTCATGGTACCTGTGTGTGTGTTCATGGTACCTGTGTGTGTGTTCATGGTACCTGTGTGTGTGTTCATGGTACCTGTGTGTGTTCATGGTACCTGTGTGTGTGTTCATGGTACCTGTGTGTGTGTTCATGGTACCTGTGTGTGTGTGTTCATGGTACCTGTGTGTGTTCATGGTACCTGTGTGTGTGTTCATGGTACCTGTGTGTGTGTGTTCATGGTACCTGTGTGTGTTCATGGTACCTGTGTGTGTGTTCATGGTACCTGTGTGTGTGTTCATGGTACCTGTGTGTGTTCATGGTACCTGTGTGTGTGTTCATGGTACCTGTGTGTGTTCATGGTACCTGTGTGTGTGTTCATGGTACCTGTGTGTGTGTTCATGGTACCTGTGTGTGTGTTCATGGTACCTGTGTGTGTGTTCATGGTACCTGTGTGTGTGTGTTCATGGTACCTGTGTGTGTTCATGGTACCTGTGTGTGTGTTCATGGTACCTGTGTGTGTTCATGGTACCTGTGTGTGTGTTCATGGTACCTGTGTGTGTGTTCATGGTACCTGTGTGTGTGTTCATGGTACCTGTGTGTGTGTTCATGGTACCTGTGTGTGTGTTCATGGTACCTGTGTGTGTGTTCATGGTACCTGTGTGTGTGTTCATGGTACCTGTGTGTGTGTTCATGGTACCTGTGTGTGTGTGTTCATGGTACCTGTGTGTGTGTGTTCATGGTACCTGTGTGTGTTCATGGTACCTGTGTGTGTGTTCATGGTACCTGTGTGTGTGTTCATGGTACCTGTGTGTGTGTTCATGGTACCTGTGTGTGTGTTCATGGTACCTGTGTGTGTGTGTTCATGGTACCTGTGTGTGTGTTCATGGTACCTGTGTGTGTGTGTTCATGGTACCTGTGTGTGTTCATGGTACCTGTGTGTGTGTTCATGGTACCTGTGTGTGTGTGTTCATGGTACCTGTGTGTGTGTTCATGGTACCTGTGTGTGTGTGTTCATGGTACCTGTGTGTGTTCATGGTACCTGTGTGTGTTCATGGTACCTGTGTGTGTGTTCATGGTACCTGTGTGTGTGTTCATGGTACCTGTGTGTGTTCATGGTACCTGTGTGTGTGTTCATGGTACCTGTGTGTGTTCATGGTACCTGTGTGTGTTCATGGTGAGGTTGTAACCGGCCGCGGAGCACGACGTGGACTCCTTCCAGTACGCCAGCTGCTCCAGTAGACCCAGGTTGTTGACCAGCACGGGAACGTTCACAAACTGCCTTCAAGAAATGTATAAATATGTATATAAATATATCAACATCACAAACAGAGAAACGCTGACATAAACCTACAGATTCATCTGTTTGAACATTGTTGTAATACTATCAAATATATGATAGGTATAAATATTAAACCTTTAAATAAAGGAAACAGGATCCTCATGATTCACGTTTCTTCTTATTTTACGTTTCTTGTAGTTTATTGAAGAACGGCTCCTTAAGTGACGTCTTCAGACTGAAACTAAAGATATTCTATTTAAAATGGTTTTTTTACCTGCTGCGTGAGATGAAGGCGGCGTACTCCATCTTGTGGGTGGAGCCTGTCGGAGTCGACCTACTGGGCGTCAGCAGCACAAAGATCACGTGAGGGTTGGACAGACACGTCTTCAGCTTCTCGTGGACCATCTTCTCTCTGAACGTCATCTGTTGGTCCGAGTTCCTCCGCTGTCTGTACCAGCCAATCACATCCTCCTGAAGGTGATCAATAGAATCACATTCTACTAAAGGTGATCAATAGAAACACATTCTACTAAAGGTGATCAATAGAATCACATTCTACTGAAGGTGATCAATAGAAACACATTCTACTGAAGGTGATCAGTAGAAACACATTCTACTAAAGGTGATCAATAGAAACACATTCTACTAAAGGTGATCAATAGAAACACATTCTACTAAAGGTGATCAATAGAATCACATTCTACTGAAGGTGATCAATAGAAACACATTCTACTAAAGGTGATCAGTAGAAACACATTCTACTAAAGGTGATCAATAGAAACACATTCTACTAAATGTGATCAATAGAATCACATTCTACTGAAGGTGATCAATAGAAACACATTCTACTGAAGGTGATCAATAGAAACACATTCTACTAAAGGTGATCAATAGAAACACATTCTACTAAAGGTGATCAATAGAAACACATTCTACTAAAGGTGATCAATAGAAACACATTCTACTAAAGGTGATCAATAGAATCACATTCTACTGAAGGTGATCAATAGAAACACATTCTACTAAAGGTGATCAATAGAAACACATTCTACTAAAGGTGATCAATAGAATCACATTCTACTGAAGGTGATCAATAGAAACACATTCTACTAAAGGTGATCAGTAGAAACACATTCTACTAAAGGTGATCAATAGAAACACATTCTACTAAAGGTGATCAATAGAATCACATTCTACTGAAGGTGATCAATAGAAACACATTCTACTAAAGGTGATCAATAGAAACACATTCTACTAAAGGTGATCAATAGAAACACATTCTACTAAAGGTGATCAATAGAAACACATTCTACTAAAGGTGATCAATAGAATCACATTCTACTGAAGGTGATCAATAGAAACACATTCTACTGAAGGTGATCAGTAGAAACACATTCTACTAAAGGTGATCAATAGAAACACATTCTACTAAAGGTGATCAATAGAAACACATTCTACTAAAGGTGATCAATAGAATCACATTCTACTGAAGGTGATCAATAGAAACACATTCTACTGAAGGTGATCAGTAGAAACACATTCTACTAAAGGTGATCAATAAAAACACATTCTACTAAAGGTGATCAATAGAATCACATTCTACTGAAGGTGATCAATAGAATCACATTCTACTGAAGGTGATCAATAGAAACACATTCTACTGAAGGTGATCAATAGAAACACATTCTACTGAAGGTGATCAGTAGAAACACATTCTACTAAAGGTGATCAATAGAAACACATTCTACTAAAGGTGATCAATAGAAACACATTCTACTAAAGGTGATCAATAGAATCACATTCTACTGAAGGTGATCAATAGAAACACATTCTACTGAAGGTGATCAGTAGAAACACATTCTACTAAAGGTGATCAATAGAAACACATTCTACTAAAGGTGATCAATAGAATCACATTCTACTGAAGGTGATCAATAGAATCACATTCTACTGAAGGTGATCAATAGAAACACATTCTACTAAAGGTGATCAATAGAAACACATTCTACTAAAGGTGATCAATAGAAACACATTCTACTAAAGGTGATCAATAGAATCACATTCTACTGAAGGTGATCAATAGAAACACATTCTACTAAAGGTGATCAGTAGAAACACATTCTACTAAAGGTGATCAATAGAAACACATTCTACTAAAGGTGATCAGTAGAAACACATTCTACTAAAGGTGATCAATAGAATCACATTCTACTGAAGGTGATCAATAGAAACACATTCTACTAAAGGTGATCAATAGAAACACATTCTACTAAAGGTGATCAATAGAATCACATTCTACTGAAGGTGATCAATAGAAACACATTCTACTAAAGGTGATCAATAGAAACACATTCTACTAAAGGTGATCAATAGAATCACATTCTACTGAAGGTGATCAATAGAAACACATTCTACTAAAGGTGATCAGTAGAAACACATTCTACTAAAGGTGATCAATAGAATCACATTCTACTGAAGGTGATCAATAGAAACACATTCTACTAAAGGTGATCAATAGAAACACATTCTACTAAAGGTGATCAATAGAAACACATTCTACTAAAGGTGATCAATAGAATCACATTCTACTGAAGGTGATCAATAGAAACACATTCTACTAAAGGTGATCAGTAGAAACACATTCTACTAAAGGTGATCAATAGAAACACATTCTACTAAAGGTGATCAATAGAATCACATTCTACTAAAGGTGATCAATAGAAACACGGTGATCAATAGAAACACATTCTACTAAAGGTGATCAATAGAAACACATTCTACTAAAGGTGATCAATAGAATCACATCCTCCTAAAGGTGATCAATAGAAACACATTCTACTAAAGGTGATCAATAGAAACACATTCTACTAAAGGTGATCAATAGAATCACATTCTACTAAAGGTGATCAATAGAAACACATTCTACCAAAGGTGATCAATAGAATCACATTCTACTGAAGGTGATCAATAGAAACACATTCTACTAAAGGTGATCAATAGAAACACATTCTACTAAAGGTGATCAATAGAAACACATTCTACCAAAGGTGATCAATAGAATCACATTCTACTGAAGGTGATCAATAGAAACACATTCTACTAAAGGTGATCAATAGAAACACATTCTACTGAAGGTGATCAATAGAAACACATTCTACTAAAGGTGATCAATAGAAACACATTCTACTAAAGGTGATCAATAGAATCACATCCTCCTAAAGGTGATCAATAGAAACACATTCTACTAAAGGTGATCAATAGAAACACATTCTACTAAAGGTGATCAATAGAATCACATTCTACTAAAGGTGATCAATAGAAACACATTCTACTAAAGGTGATCAATAGAAACACATTCTACTAAAGGTGATCAGTAGAAACACATTCTACTAAAGGTGATCAATAGAAACACATTCTACTGAAGGTGATCAATATAAACACATTCTACTAAAGGTGATCAGTAGAAACACATTCTACTAAAGGTGATCAGTAGAAACACATTCTACTAAAGGTGATCAATAGAAACACATTCTACTAAAGGTGATCAATAGAAACACATTCTACTAAAGGTGATCAGTAGAAACACATTCTACTAAAGGTGATCAGTAGAAACACATTCTACTAAAGGTGATCAGTAGAAACACATTCTACTAAAGGTGATCAATAGAAACACATTCTACTAAAGGTGATCAATAGAATCACATTCTACTAAAGGTGATCAATAGAAACACATTCTACTGAAGGTGATCAATAGAAACACATTCTACTAAAGGTGATCAATAGAAACACATTCTACTAAAGGTGATCAATAGAAACACATTCTACTGAAGGTGATCAATAGAAACACATTCTACTAAAGGTGATCAATAGAAACACATTCTACTGAAGGTGATCAATAGAAACACATTCTACTAAAGGTGATCAATAGAAACACATTCTACTAAAGGTGATCAATAGAATCACATTCTACTGAAGGTGATCAATAGAAACACATTCTACTAAAGGTGATCAATAGAAACACATTCTACTGAAGGTGATCAATAGAAACATTCTACTAAAGGTGATCAATAGAAACACATTCTACTAAAGGTGATCAATAGAAACACATTCTACTAAAGGTGATCAATAGAAACACATTCTACTAAAGGTGATCAATAGAAACACATTCTACTAAAGGTGATCAATAGAATCACATTCTACTAAAGGTGATCAATAGAAACACATTCTACTAAAGGTGATCAATAGAAACACATTCTACTGAAGGTGATCAATAGAAACACATTCTACTAAAGGTGATCAATAGAAACACATTCTACTAAAGGTGATCAATAGAAACACATCCTACTAAAGGTGATCAATAGAATCACATTCTACTAAAGGTGATCAGTAGAAACACATTCTACTAAAGGTGATCAATAGAAACACATTCTACTAAAGGTGATCAATAGAAACACATTCTACTAAAGGTGATCAATAGAAACACATTCTACTAAAGGTGATCAATAGAAACACATTCTACTAAAGGTGATCAATAGAATCACATTCTACTGAAGGTGATCAATAGAATCACATTCTACTAAAGGTGATCAATAGAAACACATTCTACTAAAGGTGATCAATAGAAACACATTCTACTGAAGGTGATCAATAGAAACACATTCTACTGAAGGTGATCAATAGAAACACATTCTACTAAAGGTGATCAATAGAATCACATTCTACTGAAGGTGATCAATAGAAACACATTCTACTAAAGGTGATCAATAGAAACACATTCTACTAAAGGTGATCAATAGAATCACATTCTACTGAAGGTGATCAATAGAATCACAGATCAGTGGTCTGATGTTTTACCTTCTTATTGTCGGCCAGGATCTTCTGCACAGCGTCAACGTTCACGTCTCCAACACTGTTGTAGAAGCTGCAGACACAGACGTCAGGATATCATTATGTGTGTGTGTGTGTGTGTGTGTGTGTGTGTGTGTGTGTGTGTGTGTGTGTGTGTATATAAATATGTTATTATACATTAAATGTGGTTTAAATCTCCAGTTCTCACTCGTTGAGTTTGAGGCAGCTGATGTGCTTCTGGATATCTGTTAAAGAAATAAAGATGTTTAATATGTGACAGTGAGGACGCTTAACTCCCTGTATATTATATATATATATAATAATATAATAATAAATGTCTTAACTCACTGTATATTTCCTCGATGGTGATGTTATCAGCCTGAGAGTCACTGATGGTGATCTGCTCCTCAAACTTACTTTCTCCGAGGATCAAACCTTCCTGAAGAGAGCAAATAAAACGGAATTATTAATATCAGATGAATTAATAATCAGGTCCATCAATAATGAGGTCCATCAATAATCAGGTCCATCAATAATCAGGTCGATCAATAATCAGGTCGATCAATAATCAGGTCCATCAATAATCAGGTCGATCAATAATCAGGTCCATCAATAATCAGGTCCATCAATAATCAGGTCCATCAATAATGAGGTCCATCAATAATGAGGTCCATCAATAATGAGGTCCATCAATAATGAGGTCGATCAATAATCAGGTTGATCAATAATGAGGTTGATCAATAATCAGGTCGATCAATAATGAGGTCCATCAATAATGAGGTCGATCAATAATGAGGTTGATCAATAATCAGGTCGATCAATAATGAGGTCCATCAATAATGAGGTCCGTCAATAATGAGGTCGATCAATAATGAGGTCCATCAATAATGAGGTCCATCAATAATCAGGTCCATCAATAATCAGGTCCATCAATAATGAGGTCGATCAATAATGAGGTCCGTCAATAATGAGGTCCGTCAATAATGAGGTCCATCAATAATCAGGTCCATCAATAATCAGTTCCATCAATAATCAGGTCCATCAATAATCAGGTCCATCAATAATGAGGTCCATCAATAATGAGGTCGATCAATAATCAGGTCGATCAATAATGAGGTCCGTCAATAATGAGGTCCGTCAATAATGAGGTCGATCAATAATCAGGTCCATCAATAATCAGGTCCATCAATAATCAGGTCCATCAATAATCAGGTCCATCAATAATGAGGTCCATCAATAATGAGGTCGATCAATAATCAGGTCGATCAATAATGAGGTTGATCAATAATCAGGTCGATCAATAATGAGGTCCATCAATAATGAGGTCGATCAATAATGAGGTTGATCAATAATCAGGTCGATCAATAATGAGGTCCGTCAATAATCAGGTCCGTCAATAATCAGGTCCATCAATAATCAGGTCCATCAATAATGAGGTCGATCAATAATGAGGTCCATCAATAATGAGGTCCATCAATAATCAGGTCCATCAATAATCAGGTCCATCAATAATGAGGTCGATCAATAATGAGGTCCATCAATAATCAGGTCGATCAATAATGAGGTCCGTCAATAATCAGGTCCATCAATAATGAGGTCGATCAATAATGAGGTCCATCAATAATGAGGTCGATCAATAATCAGGTCCATCAATAATCAGGTCCATCAATAATGAGGTCGATCAATAATGAGGTCCATCAATAATGAGGTCCATCAATAATCAGGTCCATCAATAATCAGGTCCATCAATAATCAGGTCCATCAATAATCAGGTCCATCAATAATGAGGTCGATCAATAATGAGGTCCATCAATAATGAGGTCCATCAATAATCAGGTCCATCAATAATCAGGTCCATCAATAATGAGGTCCATCAATAATCAGGTCCATCAATAATCAGGTCCATCAATAATGAGGTCCATCAATAATGAGGTCGATCAATAATGAGGTCCGTCAATAATGAGGTCGATCAATAATGAGGTCGATCAATAATAAGGTCGATCAATAATGAGGTCGATCAATAATCAGGTCCATCAATAATCAGGTCGATCAATAATGAGGTCGATCAATAATCAGGTCCATCAATAATAAGGTCGATCAATAATGAGGTCGATCAATAATGAGGTCCGTCAATAATGAGGTCGATCAATAATGAGGTCCATCAATAATAAGGTCGATCAATAATGAGGTCGATCAATAATGAGGTCCATCAATAATGAGGTCCATCAATAATAAGGTAGATCAATAATGAGGTCGATCAATAATCAGGTCCATCAATAATGAGGTCGATCAATAATCAGGTCCATCAATAATGAGGTCCATCAATAATCAGGTCGATCAATAATGAGGTCGATCAATAATCAGGTCCATCAATAATCAGGTCGATCAATAATGAGGTCGATCAATAATCAGGTCCATCAATAATCAGGTCGATCAATAATGAGGTCGATCAATAATCAGGTCCATCAATAATAAGGTCGATCAATAATGAGGTCCATCAATAATCAGGTCGATCAATAATGAGGTCGATCAATAATAAGGTCGATCAATAATGAGGTCCATCAATAATCAGGTCGATCAATAATGAGGTCGATCAATAATGAGGTCCATCAATAATGAGGTCGATCAATAATGAGGTCCATCAATAATCAGGTCGATCAATAATGAGGTCCATCAATAATCAGGTCGATCAATAATGAGGTCGATCAATAATGAGGTCGATCAATAATGAGGTCGATCAATAATGAGGTCCATCAATAATGAGGTCCGTCAATAATAAGGTCGATCAATAATGAGGTCGATCAATAATGAGGTCCATCAATAATGAGGTCGATCAATAATCAGGTCCATCAATAATCAGGTCGATCAATAATGAGGTCCATCAATAATCAGGTCCATCAATAATGAGGTCGATCAATAATCAGGTCCATCAATAATCAGGTTGATCAATAATCAGGTTGATCAATAGTTGCAGTCTAAATTAAAAGTCCAAATAGTAAAACATTGAAATAAAGATATGTAATAACTCGTTATTCATTGAGAGGTTTGCTGTATTGGTGTCTGAATGTGTCTGAGTGTGTCTGTGGTCACGAGGGTCCAGTCATCACACTCACTCATTTAAGCTTCAGATCTCAGTAGAAACACAGTCACTCAGTGGAGGAAGCAGCTCTTCATGTTGATGTTTCACTCATCTAACGATCACTTGTTGGATTCAATATGATGCCGAATTCACCAGCAGACCCAACAGACTTATAAAACGCATTCAATCATATCTCACGCGCTGTGTATCCTTGTTCATAGTCGGTATCACGTTACATGTGAAGGTTTCTGAACGGAGTCTGGTGTGTCGGGACTGTTAACTCTCAGCTTGCTTTTTTAAAAAGTTGCATAAATAACGTGGCGGGAGTTTTATCTTCACGTAAACAACAAACTCGTCTCTACTTAATGAATACATCAACGTAATGAACGTGTTTCTCACCACGTCTGAGTCACTGTTCACATGCTGGAACATCAGAGAAGACAAAACGATCCCGGAGACCCGGATGGTCGGATCCGCCATCATGCTTGTTGACGTCGGCGCGGACGGATGACATCACAACCGTCACTGAAGCGCAACGCAGCCGCAGTAAAAAACCTGCGTTTTTCCAACGCAGAGGCTAACCGTCATGCTAACGCGTCATGCTAACGGAGGGGGCGTGTTTTAAACAGCGACTCTTCGGCTTCACGTTGAGACACAAGAAGAAGAAACAGTTCGTTTAGTTTTAAAAGGACGTTTAACTCCACCGTGACTCTCAGGTATCTATTCAATCATTCACACACACACACACACACACACATAGTCTATATGCATACATGTGTTTATGTGTTGTTGTTGTTGTTTACTTCGACTAACGGTCTTTTCCGTCAGAAGAACATTTACTACTTAAATACAATCTTCTGAAAAGTACAAATACAACTATGTACAAGTACACAAGTACTATCAGTCAAAAATACTCATTATGTAAAATGTCTCCTCAGAATGTTGAGTTATTATATTTGTTTTAATCATAATTCTGGATTATTATTATTATATGTATTATGATTATTGAAGCATTAACATCTTTGATGTTATAGCTGAGATATAATATATATTTTATGTTGTTTATAAATATATAATAGACTGTAAAGATGTACAAAGTTGAAACATTTTACAAGATAATCACGTGTTTAGTACAAATAACAAGTACAATATTAAGTATAAATAAAGTAAGTAAGTATAAAATAAAGTATAGTTCACTGAAGTACTTGACTAAATACATTCCACTACAACTGAGTACAATCAACAGGTACTTGTACTTTAATACTCGTGTATTTAGTCTGCGTACTTCAACACTTAAAAACATTTAGTTCCACGCATTAAAAACTAATTATGTATTAATTATTATGCAAATGATTTGGATTATTAATTACTTGTTTTGTCTATAAAACGTCAGAAAATGGTTAAAATGACCCAAAGATAATGAGTTTACTGTGATATACATTAATCATAGAAACGGACTAATGTCGAATAATAAATGAAACAAGTATTTGATGGAAATATAAAAACATAAATCGGAGAAACTGGGATCAAAACATGAACATGTTGACCTGATGAAAAGTCAATAAAGTTATTACAGTTCATCACCATCCATCCCATAATAGTTAAATGGTCATGTGAATGCATTGAGTGTTGAGCGGCTGGTTTGCAGACGATGCCGTGAGTCGTGAGGCCGCTCAGCTGTCAGCGATGGACGACTGGTGCTCGGGGGCCGCGGGACTCTTCCAGGTGTGGGTGTTCGTGGTGGTCTTCCTCATCATGCTGCCCGCCATGTTCGGCCTCTCTCTGGGGGTCACCGGGGTCTACATCCAGATCCTGGTCCGGATCCTGGAGGTAACAGACCTCTTCACTTCTTACTCAACATGTTTGAACAGTTATGAAATGAGCACAGACACGAGGTCAGTGACGTGTGTTTGCAGTGGGCCACGCTGCGGATCCAGAGAGGCCGGCAGCAGCAGCCCAGTGTTCCTGTTCCTCTTCCCAACGGTGAGTCACCATCAAAATAAAGACTGAGATTAATATTAATAGATAATACATATGACAAATATAACCAAAGAAAAAAGGCAAATTAAATAATAATAAAATAATCGTTCAGATTAAAACAAGTGAAGAAATAAACTTGTGAAACAGATTCAGGATCAGCAGCTCTACTTCCTGTCAGGACGTCAGGTCATGTGACGTTTCAGCTGCAGAGATCATGTGACACTGTGTGTGTGTGTGTGTGTGTGTGTGTGTGTGTGTGTGTGTGTGTGTGTGTGTGTGCGTGTGGTCAGTCCCAGCCTCTGATGCAGCATGAACAACACGTGTTCATGGTCTCAGGATGAAGAAACACACAGAGGAATGTTTTCTGTTCACCACTTTAACAGATGTATCTCCATAATGTCATTATATATATATTATATATATAATGACATTATTATAGTAGTATAGTTATAATAATATATATATATATATATATATAATTATCATTTCAATAATATATATTATATATTTTATATAATATATCGTAACCTCCGGTGCTGTGATAGTAACCCCGGTGCTGTGATAGTAACCTCCGGTGCTGTGATAGTAACCCCGGTGCTGTGATAGTAACCCCCGGTGCTGTGATAGTAACCCCCGGTGCTGTGATAGTAACCCCCGGTGCTGTGATAGTAACCCCGGTGCTGTGATAGTAACCCCCGGTGCTGTGATAGTAACCCCGGTGCTGTGGCTGTAACTAGGGTTGGGTACCGAAACCCGGTGCCAATATGGTTCCTATACGACCGGTACCTACCGCACCGAAACGCAACGCGATTAATAATTGTAATCGTTGCCCAGCGCTAATATTTATAGTATACTTTAAACAGTTAAATATATTGTTCAATTTGAAGAAAAAAACTTGCCTTGGCAATAAAAAAGCATCAGTTCAGGCACCGTTTAGGCACCGGTATCGTTTTAAAAGTATCGATTTAGCACCGGTATCGGAAAAACCCCAAACGATACCCATCCCTAGCTGTAACCCCGGTGCTGTGATTGTGTCCCAGGGATCATTGAGAGAGCGGGGGGCTCGATGGAGGAGGAGATGGGGCAGCTGAGGAGCTCTGGGTTTCTGGAGTTTTCTCTGAGCGACGCCTTCTACTTCTACCAGAAAGGTCTGGAGAGCATCGTGGATGACCAGGTGACCCAGCGCTTCTCCTCCGAGGAGCTGGCCTCCTGGAACCTCCTCACCAGAACCAACCAGAACTTCCGCTACATCAGCCTCCGCCTCACCGTCATCTGGGGGGTCGGCGTCTTCGTCCGCTACTGCGTCCTCTTCCCCCTCAGGTCTGAGACCAAACCTCCATCTGGTTCTAAAGAGGTCTGAGACCAAACCTCCATCTGGTTCTAAAGAGGTCTGAGACCAAACCTCCATCTGGTTCTAAAGAGGTCTGAGACCAAACCTCCATCTGGTTCTAAAGAGGTCTGAGACCAAACCTCCATCTGGTTCTAAAGAGGTCTGAGACAAAACCTCCATCTGGTTCTAAAGAGGTCTGAGACAAAAGCACCTTCTGGTTCTAAAGAGGTCTGAGACAAAAGGTCCCTCTGGTTCTAAAGAGGTCTAAGACAAAACACCCTCTGGTTCTAAAGAGGTCTGAGACAAAAGGTCCCTCTGGTTCTAAAGAGGTCTGAAACAAAAGGTCCCTCTGGTTCTAAAGAGGTCTGAGACAAAAGGTCCCTCTGGTTCTAAAGAGGTCTGAGACAAAAGCACCCTCTGGTTCTAAAGAGGTCTGAGACAAAAGCACCTTCTGGTTCTAAAGAGGTCTGAGACAAAAACACCCTCTGGTTCTAAAGAGGTCTAAGACAAAAGGTCCCTCTGGTTCTAAAGAGGTCTGAGACAAAAGGTCCCTCTGGTTCTAAAGAGGTCTGAGACAAAAGGTCCCTCTGGTTCTAAAGAGGTCTGAGACAAAAGGTCCCTCTGGTTCTAAAGAGGTCTAAGACAAAAGGTCCCTCTGTTTCTAACGAGGTCTGAGACAAAAGGTCCCTCTGGTTCTAAAGAGGTCTGAGACAAAAGGTCCCTCTGGTTCTAAAGAGGTCTGAGACAAAAGGTCCCTCTGGTTCTTCACCAGAGAACACATATAACATATTTATTGATCACTGATCTGGTCTCTTCTCTTCCTTCAGGATCACGTTGGCCACCATTGGTCTTTCGTGGCTCGTGATCGGAACCAGTCTGGTGGGATTTCTGCCTGAGAGCAGGTACGGCAACATAGCAACCAGGCACAGCACAGGCAACCTGACACGACAAGATATGGCAACAAGCAACCAGACTCAGCAGCACAGCAACACAGACACAGCAACAAGCAACAAGCAACAAGCAACCAGACAGAGCAACACAGAAACAAGCAACCAGACAGAGTTCTACGTTTTAGAACTAATGTACGGTTCTTTCTCTGTATAATATGAATAATACTAATACATTAAATGTATGTTTCAGTGTGAAGACTTGGCTCAGTGAACTCGTCCATCTGACCTGTTACAGGATCTGTGCCAGGGGACTGTCAGCCACCGTCCTCTACCACAACAAGTCAGTTCTTGATTATTGATCACATGATTAGATTTCTATCTCAACGTCATCACGTTCCTTTTGTGTCTGCAGAGAGAACAAACCTCAGAAAGGAGGAATATGTGTCGCTAATCACACGACGCCCATCGACGTGGTGATTCTGGCCAACGACGGCTGCTACGCCATGGTGAGCGCCATGCCGTCTCTGACATCACATGTGTGGATGCGGTGATGTCACTGCTCTGCTCCCTGTTCCGTCCTCAGGTGGGTCAGATCCACGGAGGTCTGATGGGGGTCCTCCAGAGGTCCATGGTGAGGTCTTGTCCTCACGTCTGGTTCGAGAGGTCGGAGATGAAGGACCGCCACACTGTGACCAGCAGGTGAAGATTCACTGCAGCGGATGCAAAGATTCATCTTTATTGAACACGTAAATTCAGTCAGAACTGATAAAAACTGACTGGATCAGGACTACTGCTTGTTTTCTTACTTCATAAGTTAATGAGACAAGTTCGCTGAATTTTGTTCTCAACGGACCAACTTTGTGATTTTAAATTAAAAAGGTTTAAATATTTATATGATGTTATATTTTATACACAGTATAATCAAGTCTCTTCTTCTCAACAGTTATAAAGAGCATTAACTAATTTTCTAATTAAAAGTTGACAGCAAATTTCTAACTGGGAACTAACTGTTAACTAACTGGGAATTAACTGGATGCTAACTGGGAACTAACTGGGAACTAACTGGGAACTAACTGAAAACTAAATGGGAACTAAATGGAAACTAACTGGGAACTAAATGGGAACTAACTGGAAACTAACTAGGAACTAACTGGGAACTAACTGGAGACTAACTGGGAACTAATTGGGAAGTAACTGGAAACTAACTAGGAACTAACTGGGAACTAAATGGGAACTAAATGGGAACTAACTGGGAATTAACTGAGAACTAACTGGGAACTATCTGGAAACTAACTGGGAACTAAATGGGAACTAAATGGGAACTAAATGGGAACTAACTGGGAACTAACTGGAAACTAACTGGGAATTAACTGAGAACTAACTGGGAACTATCTGGAAACTAACTGGGAACTAAATGGGAACTAACTGGAAACTAACTAGGAACTAACTGGGAACTAAATGGGAACTAATTGGGAACTATCTGGAAACTAACTGGGAACTAAATGGGAACTATCTGGAAACTAACTGGGAACTAAATGGGAACTAACTGGAAACTAACTAGGAACTAACTGGGAACTAACTGGGAACTAATTGGGAACTATCTGGAAACTAACTGGGAACTAAATGGGAACTAACTGGGAACTAACTGGGAATTAACTGAGAACTAACTGGGAACTATCTGGAAACTAACTGGGAACTAAATGGGAACTAACTGGAAACTAACTAGGAACTAACTGGGAACTAACTGGAGACTAACTGGGAACTAACTGGGAACTAACTGGAGACTAACTGGGAACTAACTGGGAACTAACTGGGAACTAAATGGGAACTAACTGGGAACTAACTGGAAACTAACTGGAGACTAACTGGGAACTAACTGGGAACTAACTGGAGACAAACTGGGAACTAACTGGGAACTAACTGGGAACTATCTGGAAACTAACTGGGAACTAAATGGGAACTAACTGGAAACTAACTGGGAACTAACTGGGAACTAACTGGAAACTAACTGGAGACTAACTGGGAACTAACTGGGAACTAACTGGGAACTATCTGGAAACTAACTGGGAACTAAATGGGAACTAACTGGAAACTAACTGGAGACTAACTGGGAACTAACTGGGAACTAACTGGAGACTAACTGGGAACTAACTGGGAACTAATTTGGAACTAACTGGGAACTAACTGGAGACTAACTGGGAACTAACTGGAAACTAACTGGAAACTAACTGGGAACTAACTGGGAACTAACTTAAAACTAACTAGGAACTACTGGGGAACTAAGTGGGACTTGGCCAAGGTTTCCGTTGAGGATCCAGAAAGGAGATGCTGGTCAGTAAACGTGTCCTCTGTCTGCAGGTTGAGAGCTCACGTTGCAGCTAAGACCAAACTTCCCATCCTGATATTTCCTGAAGGTCAGAGTGTGCTGAAGTGATGATTATGATGATGGTGATGATGATGATGATGGTGGTTTTATGGTTTTATAATTTCTGTCTCTCTGTGAAACAGGAACCTGCGTGAACAACACGTCCGTCATGATGTTTAAGAAGGGAAGCTTTGAGATCGGAGGGACCATATACCCGGTCACCATCAAGGTGAGACAGAGGAACCAGGTCTTTAGAAGACTAAAGAACCAGACTGAGATCTCCTGAAGAGGAGGGGTTGTTTTAAAACATGTCAGCTAGACTCTCACCTGGTTCACTAGAACCCACCCGGTGACATCACTTCCTGTCTGTGTCTCAGTACGATGCTCGCTTCGGAGACGCCTTCTGGAACAGCAGCAAATACAACATGGTGAGTTACCTGCTGAGGATGATGACCAGCTGGGCCGTCGTAGTCAACGTGTGGTACCTCCCTCCCATGACCAGACAGGTACACCTCCACCTACACTGTTACACCACCTCACCTGAAAGTGAGGTTTATATATATATATAAATATATATATATTAGTGCTGGGCAACGATTACAATTTTTAATCGCGATTAACACAGTTATAATGATTCTGATCATAGATATTCAGCGTGTTCACAACTTTATCTTCATGTGTCAGAGATGAATTTAAATATACATCTTGAAACCTGAAACCTATCTACGTCATGTTTTATGTTTGTTAAATTCTCAGTAGTGATAACTAAATGATGTGATTATTATACATATTACAAACTAAACACTTTAAAAACTAAAAAAAAATAATTTACATGAATCATTTCATTTCTGGTATTTTTGGTATTTTGGTCGGACACATATGCAACACTGATTACCATAATATGTGTCCATCCATCCTCCTCCTCTTATCCGGGGTCGGGTCGCGGTGGCAGCAGGCCAAGCAACCGCACCGATCCGCCTGTCGACCTCCCGCTCCATCTTACCCTCACTCGTGAACAAGACCCCGAGATACTTAAACTCCTTCGCTTGAGGTCGGCACTCCGTCCCCACCTGGAGGGAGCGATCCACCGGTTTCCGGCAGAGCACCATGGACTCAGATTTGGAGGTGTTAACTCTCATCCCCGCCGCTTCACACTCGGCTGCAAACCGCCCCAGTGAACGCTGGAGGTCACGATCCAAGGAGGCCAACAGGACCACATCATCTGCATATAGCAGAGAGGCGATCCCGAGACCCCCGAACCTGACGTTCTCCACCGCCCGGCTGCACCTAGAAATCCTGTCCATGAAAGTCACGAACAGGACCGGTGACAGAGGGCAGCCCTGGAGGCCAACACCCACACAGCTCCTACTGTGGTCGTACAGAGACCGGATCGCCTGTTGGAACGGGTCCGGCACCCCGTACTCCCGCAGCACCCCCACAAGAACCCCCGAGGGACCCGGTCGAAAGCCTTCTCCAAGTCCACAAAACACATGTAGACTGGTTGGACAAACTCCCAGAACCCGTCCAGTAGTCTTGCGAGGGTGAAGAGCTGGTCCACTGCTCCTCTTGAATCCGAGGTTCGACAAACGGTCAGAGCCTCCTTTCCAGCACTCTGGCATAAGCTTTCCCCGGGAGGCTGAGTAGTGTGATACCCCGACAATTCGAGCACACTCTCCGGTCCCCCTTTTTGAGGAAGGGAACCACCACCCCGGTCTGCCAGTCCATGGGCACTGATCCCGACCCCCATGCGACACTGAAGAGGCGTGTCAGCCAAGACAGCCCAACAGTGTCCAGCGCCTTCAGCATCTCAGGGCGGATCTCATCCACCCCCGGCGCCTTGCCACCAAGGAGCTTTTTGACTACCTTAGCGACCTCTGCCAGGGATATGGGTGAGCCCCCCAGGTCTTCAGGCGCTGCCTCCTCTGCAGAGGACATGTTGGTCGGGTTTAGGAGTTCCTCAAAGTGTTCTTTCCACCGCCCGACGATGTCCCCCGTCCGGGTCAACAGTTCCCCCCCCCGCTGAGAACAGCCTGGGGTAGGCCCTGCTTTCCCTTCCTGAGCCGTCGGATGGTTTGCCAGAACATCCTTGAGGCCAACCGAAAGTCCTTCTCCATGGCCTCCCCGAACTCCTCCCATGCCGCGACCACCACAGCTGCAGTCCTTCTGGCCTGCCGGTACCTCTCAGCTGCTTCAGGAGACCCCTGGGCCAGACAGGCCCTGAAGGCCTCCTTCTTCAGCTTGACGGCTTCCCTCACCTCCGGTGTCCACCACCGGGTTCTCGGGTTGCTGCCACGACAGGCACCGATGACCTTCCGGCCACAGCTCCTAGCGGCCACGTCCACAATAGAGGCTTTGAACATGGTCCATTCGGATTCCATGTCCCCAACCTCTTCCGGAGGTGGGAGTTAAAGACCTCCAAGACAGGGTCCTCCACCAGACGTTCCCAGTTCACCCTCACTATACGTTTGGGCTTGCCGGTACTTTCCAATCGGTTCCCCCGCCATCTGATCCAACTCACCACCAGATGGTGATCAGTTGACAAAGTCCAACCCCTCTCCAGGAGCTTGGTTCCAGAGCCAGTACTGTGTGTGGAGGTGAGTCCAACTATATCTAGCTGGTATCGCTCCACCTCCTGCACCAGCTCCGGCTCTTTCCCCGCTAGCGAGGTGACGTTCTACGTCCCTAGAGCTCGTCTATGCTGCCGGCGATCGGCTCGCCCAGGCCCTGCGGGTGGTGAGTCCACAGGGTGGCTGCTCCATGTTGTTTCTTCGGGCCGACGAGCTCCCCTCCTGGGTCTGGCTCCGGGAGGGTGCCCCGGTTTTCCTGGTCCGGGCGAGGTGGCTGAAGACCGTGGGCTGCTTATCATCAGGGTTCTTTTGAACCGCTCTTAGTCTGGGCTCTCCCCTGAGACCTGTTTGTCTTGGGAGAACCTACCAGAGGCTGCTGCCCCGGACAACATAGCTCCCAGGATCCCTGAGCCACTCAGACTCCTCCACCACGGTAAGGTGGCGACTCACGGAGGAGCAGCTGTTCACCGCTCGCTGACCGGTTCTTGTGTTAAAAATGTCCGCATAATAATAAAACAAAAACAACCGCGTTAACGCGCATTAATATAATTGTTGGGGTTAATGAATGAATGCGTGAACGCGATAATAACGTGTTAACTTGCCCAGCACTAATACACACACACACACACACACACACACACACACACACACACACACATGCAAACATGTGTTGAGTCTTCAAAATGCTAAATAATTATCGAGATAACATAAAGATGGAATGTAGAAACGTAAACCTGCACTGTTAAAACTTAATGTGTATAATATGTGTACTCTGTGTGTACTATGTGTATACTATGTGTGTACTCTTTGTGTATAATGTGTATAATGTGTATAATGTGTGTACTCTGTGTGTACTGTGTGTATACTATTTGTGTACTCTTTGTGTATAATGTGTGTACTCTGTGTGTACTATGTGTATACTATGTGTGTACTCTTTGTGTATAATGTGTATAATGTGTATAATGTGTGTACTCTGTGTGTACTATGTGTATACTATGTGTGTACTCTTTGTGTATAATGTGTATAATGTGTATAATGTGTGTACTCTGTGTGTACTATGTGTATACTATGTGTGTACTCTTTGTGTATAATGTGTATAATGTGTATAATGTGTATAATGTGTGTACTCTGTGTGTACTGTGTGTATACTATTTGTGTACTCTTTGTGTATAATGTGTATAATGTGTATAATGTGTGTACTCTGTGTGTACTATGTGTATACTATGTGTGTACTCTTTGTGTATAATGTGTATAATGTGTATAATGTGTGTACTCTGTGTGTACTATGTGTATACTGTGTGTACTCTTTGTGTATAATGTGTATAATGTGTATAATGTGTGTACTCTGTGTGTACTATGTGTATACTATGTGTGTACTCTTTGTGTATAATGTGTATAATGTGTTCAGGACGGTGAGGATGCAGCTCAGTTTGCCAACAGAGTGAAATCTGCCATCGCTCATCAGGGAGGACTGCTGGACTTAGCGTGGTGAGTACTAATACTACTAAATACTACTAAATATTACTTCATTATACTACTCTACACTCGTAATGGCCAAGTACTTTACTTAAGTACAACGTTATGTCCCATTGTACTTCACTTCTCTTCATGGACAGATATCATCCTTAATATATATTATTCTGCATCATGAGTAGCTCATTAAGTACATCGTGCTGGTGATGTACTTGTGTTTTCACAGTGTATTACTACAGCTTGTACTACAGCTTGTACTACAGCTTGTACTACAGCTTGTACTCCAGTAAAGACGTGTCTCTGTGTTTCAGGGACGGAGGACTGAAGAGAGATAAAGTGAAGGAGTCCTTCAAAGAGGAGCAGCAGAAGAAGTACAGCAGCATCATCGTGGGACAGGAAGTCCTCAGGGAGAGACACTGAACCATCTTCATCATCTTCTTTATCTTCATCATCTTCATCATCATCTTCATCTTCATCTTCATCTTCATCTTCATTGTCGATTACCAGCGAAGGGATCAGAGGATGAAGCTTCATGTGACTGATGGAGACCAAGAAAAGTCTACTTTTACACTTTTTATCTTCTTTAAGTCTGTCTGTGTGTGTGTGTGTGTGTGTGTGTGTGTGTGAGTGTGTGTGTGTGTGTGTGTGTGTGTGAGTGTGTGTGTGTGTGTGTGTGTGTGAGTGTGTGTGTGTGAGTGTGTGTGAGTGTGTGTGTGTGTGTGTGTGTGTGTGTGTGTGAGTGTGTGAGTGTGTGTGTGTGTGTGTGTGTGAGAGTGTGTGTGTGTGAGTGTGTGTGTGAGTGTGTGTGTGTGTGTGTGTGTGAGAGTGTGTGTGTGTGAGTGTGTGTGTGAGTGTGTGTAGGAGTGTGTCTCCACCAGCAGGAGGAGCTGTCTCACAACACATAAACTCTATCAGTCGATGTTTCACAGCTGAGTGTTGAGAACATTGATGATGACATGAACTTATTATTATTATTATTATTATGATTATTATTATTGTTATTATTATTATCGTTATTATTATTATGATTATTATTATTATTGTTATTATTATTATCGTTATTATTATCATGATTATCGTTATTATTATTATGATTATTATTGTTATTATTATTATCGTTATTATTATTATGATTATTATTATTATTGTTATTATTATTATTATTATCGTTATTATTATTATTATTATGATTATTATTATTGTTATTATTATTATTATGATTATGATTATTATTATTGTTATTATTATTATTATCGTTATTATTATTATTATTATCGTTATTATTATTATTATTATTATCGTTATTATTATTATTGTTATTATTATTATTATCGTTATTATTATTATTATTATTGTTATTATTTTGTGAGGTCACAGATCTCAGATCTTCTCAGATGTCTTTTTTAACTAAATGTACGTTGCTGCTCTTCCTTATCACACTCAGCCGTTTACCTCCTTCTTCTTCTTCTTCTTCTTCTCCTTCTTCTTCTTCTTCTGTGAACATCAATGTTATTGATTGTAAAATATATTTTATGTATTTTCAGAGTTTATTTTATTTGTTTTATTGAGCCAATAAATACAATTAAATCCACTCAAACTTACAGTCACTTCACCTTTGATCATTGATCATTTATTATTATTATTATTATTTATTATTATTATTATTTATTATTATTATTATTATTTTTAATGTAATTTGACAGAAGACATGAAAGGTTTCTATGGTTACAGTGAGGAGATTTGTTGTGTTAATAAATAGAACAATAAATAATAATTATGATCTTTAAATCACATTAACACATTATTTCAATTTAATTAATATATTTAGAAAATATTTATCGTTAAAAAGAAAAGAGGAGAAAAAATAGAAATGCTTTTATAATTAATACTTTGTTAGAGGAAGAGGAAGAGGAGGAAGAGGAGAAGAGGAGAAGAAGAAGAGGAGAAGAAGAGGAGAAGAAGAAGAGAAGAAGAGGAGGAGAAGAAGAGAAGAAGAAGAGGAGAAGAAGAGGAGGAGAAGAGGAGGAGAAGAGGAGGAGAAGAAGAGAAGAAGAAGAAGAGGAGAAGAAGAATAAGAGGAGGAGAAGAGGAGGAGAACAGGAGAAGAAGAAGAAGAGGAGAAGAAGAGGAGGAGAAGAAGAAGAAGAGGAGGAGAAGAAGAGGAGGAGAAGAAGAAGAAGAGGAGGAGAAGAAGAAGAAGAGGAGGAGAAGAAGAAGAGAAGAAGAGGAGGATGGAGGTGAGCGGCTGAGTCGTGTTTCCTGTGACGCTGCTGTAATAAAGAAGCAGCGAGTGTGAAATAGCTTCAGAGTTATTGTTCCACACACACACACACACACACACACACACACACACACACACACACACACACACACACACACACACACACACACACACACACACACACACACACAGAAGCTCCGCCTGTGATAACAATCACACAACTGCAGCGCTGCAACACAAATGTTTGTTCTCCACTAACAAGATGGTGAATTATTAATAACATCTAAAGCCGCGGCTGTAACCCGGAGAGCGTGTGTGTGTGTGTGTGTGTGTGTGTGTGTGTGTGTGTGTGTGTGTGTGTGTAGGTGTGTGTGTGTGTGTGTGTGTGTGTGTGTGTGTGTGTGTGTGTGTGTGTGTGTGTGTGTGTGTGTGTAGGTGTGTGTGTGTGTGTGTGTGTGTGTAGGTGTGTGTGTGTGTGTGTGTGTGTGTGTGTGTGTGTGTGTGTGTGTGTGTGTGTGTGTGTGTGTGTGTGCACATCTTTCTATCCAATTTAATGTGATTCTGATAGATTTCAGAGGGACATCATGAAGACAGACCCCCCTCATGAAGACAGACCCCCCTCATGAAGACAGACCCCCCTCATGAAGACAGACCCCCTCATGAAGACAGACCCCCCTCATGAAGACAGACCCCCCTCATGAAGACAGACCCCCCTCATGAAGACAGACCCCCCTCATGAAGACAGACCCCCTCATGAAGACAGACCCCCCTCATGAAGACAGACCCCCTCATGAAGACAGACCCCCCTCATGAAGACAGACCCCCCTCATGAAGACAGACCCCCCTCATGAAGACAGACCCCCTCATGAAGACAGACCCCCTCATGAAGACAGACCCCCCTCATGAAGACAGACCCCCTCATGAAGACAGACCCCCCTCATGAAGACAGACCCCCCTCATGAAGACAGACCCCCTCATGAAGACAGACCCCCCTCATGAAGACAGACCCCCTCATGAAGACAGACCCCCCTCATGAAGACAGACCCCCCTCATGAAGACAGACCCCCCTCATGAAGACAGACCCCCTCATGAAGACAGACCCCCCTCATGAAGACAGACCCCCCTCATGAAGACAGACCCCCTCATGAAGACAGACCCCCCTCATGAAGACAGACCCCCTCATGAAGACAGACCCCCCTCATGAAGACAGACCCCCCTCATGAAGACAGACCCCCCTCATGAAGACAGACCCCCTCATGAAGACAGACCCCCTCATGAAGACAGACCCCCCTCATGAAGACAGACCCCCTCATGAAGACAGCCCCCCTCATGAAGACAGACCCCCCTCATGAAGACAGACCCCCTCATGAAGACAGACCCCCTCATGAAGACAGACCCCCCTCATGAAGACAGACCCCCCTCATGAAGACAGACCCCCCTCATGAAGACAGACCCCCCTCATGAAGACAGACCCCCTCATGAAGACAGACCCCCCTCATGAAGACAGACCCCCTCATGAAGACAGACCCCCCTCATGAAGACAGACCCCCCTCATGAAGACAGACCCCCCTCATGAAGACAGACCCCCTCATGAAGACAGACCCCCTCATGAAGACAGACCCCCCTCATGAAGACAGACCCCCTCATGAAGACAGACCCCCCTCATGAAGACAGACCCCCCTCATGAAGACAGACCCCCTCATGAAGACAGACCCCCCTCATGAAGACAGACCCCCTCAAGAAGACAGACCCCCCTCATGAAGACAGGCCCCCCTCATGAAGACAGACCCCCCTCATGAAGACAGACCCCCCTCATGAAGACAGACCCCCTCATGAAGACAGACCCCCCTCATGAAGACAGACCCCCCTCATGAAGACAGACCCCCTCATGAAGACAGACCCCCCTCATGAAGACAGACCCCCTCATGAAGACAGACCCCCCTCATGAAGACAGCCCCCCCTCATGAAGACAGACCCCCCTCATGAAGACAGCCCCCCTCATGAAGACAGACCCCCTCATGAAGACAGACCCCCCTCATGAAGACAGACCCCCTCATGAAGACAGACCCCCTCATGAAGACAGACCCCCCTCATGAAGACAGACCCCCCTCATGAAGACGATTGGTTGGTTGGTTGTAAACAACAATGGCGGCTCCTGAAGAGGTTAGCGTAGCTGCTACTTTAGCATCAAGACTTACAAATAAAAGGTGTTTTCTTTCTTCTGCTGACCGCCTTCAATGAGTTTGATTGACAGCTGCTTTCATCCAATCAGCTGCTTCATATCATCTAACGTGAGAACAGTTTCTGATGACGTCTTCTCTCAATGAAGCATCTGACTCAACGCTCAATAAATCATTTATGATCAATATTCCAGTGAAAAACAGAATTAATGACATGATTAATGGAAGAGAAGAAGAAACTAAACTTCTTCTTCTCTTCCAGTAATCATGTCAGGACCCCTCAGAATGACCTGGTGACCCTCTGGAGGACCCCGACCTCCATGTTGGGAACCAGTGAACTAAACTAGACTGTAGAAGAAGAACGCGTTGACGTTTACATCTAAACTCACGCTGATCCTCCTTCTGTGTGTGTGTGTGTGTGTGTGTGTGTGTGTGTGTGTGTGTGTGTGTGTGTGTGTGTGTGTGTGTGTGTGTGTGTGTGTGTGTGTGTGTGCTCTCAGCGTCATGTCTGTCCAACGTAAAGAACCAAACTGACCTCAGGTCTGTGGTTCTGAGCCTCTTCCTCCTCATTTGCATAAACTAATGAAACGACTTTTAATTGGTCCACAATTGATTTTTTTTTCTTGCTTTGATTGAGCAACAATTGAGTGTGAAGCTGTTCGAGTGGAGAGTTGATTGATTTGTGGTTTTATTCTGTTTATAAAAGGAGGCTGATGACCTCCTGTTATGAGGGGAGTTTCCCTCCTCCTCCTCCTCCTCCTCCTCTTCCTCCTCCTCTTCCTCCTCCTCCTCCTCCTCTCTGATTGCTTTTGTTTCCAGGTCACCTCCTATCTATCGCCGCAAGTTTTCCAATTTCTCGGAGCTGCTTGTATGAAGACAGAAGGCGTCTGAGCTAAATGTACATAAACCTTCAACACAAGAAGCAACACGGAGGATGTGTGTGTGTGTGTGTGTGTGTGTGTGTGTGTGTGTGTGTGTGTGTGTGTGTGTGTGCGTGCGTGTGTGTGTGCGTGTGTGTGTGCGTGTGTGTGTGTGTGTTTCATGGTCGGTGGGCAACACAGACCGTCAACGCCCCCCCGACGCAACTTCATCAAAGGAACAATCAAATAAACGGTTCATTAATATGAAATTATCTCCGCATGAAGATTAATTGCATTAACGTGCTGAGAGTGGAATGATGGAGGAGACGGAGGAGTGATGAATGGATGATGAATGGATGATGAATGGATGATGAATGGAGAGAGCAGCGGAACTAAATTGAAAGTGTACTCATCCGTTCTCCGCTAGCAGCTAATGATAATCGGAGCGCGTCGCGTCCAACAATACATGTTCGGGTTTAAACAGACGCACAGATGCATTGTGGGCCGTCAGGTAACGATAACATCTTCATCACTTCGTCACTGATGTAGACGTCTGTTCTTCATCACAACCTGGAGCTACTTCATCTCAGTAGTTCTAGTAAAAGTATTAAAGTATTATCATCAAAATGTACTTTAAGGACCAAAAGAAGAAGTACTCACTATGTAGAATGAACCCATTAATGTGTTTATCGCATTAAATTATTATATTCATATTTATGTTATATTATTCACTAATTACCGTACAGAGATTTAATGAACATGTAAAATATTTAAATATATCCGCAATAATAGTTCAATAATATAATCTATAATCGGAAACCTTTGACTTCTCAAACCTTCAGTTTATTTTACAAGATTTGTAAAATATGTTTCAGAAACAAGCTTCGTATCACGCTCACAGAAACGCACAATGACACGTACTTAACGTTGTAACATGGTAAAGGTGACGTTTAGGCAACAAAAGTAATTGTTAAGGTTGAATGACGTAACAGCCATAACACGTAACATCGCAACAACCGCAACAACCGCAACAACCGTAACAACCGTAACATCGCAACAACCGCAACAACCGCAACAACCGCAACAACAGCAACAACAGCAACAACCGCAACAACCGTAACAACCGCAACAACCGCAACAACCGCAACAACCGTAACAACCGCAACAACCACAACAACCGCAACAACCGCAACAACCGCAACAACAGTAACAACCATAACAACTATAACACCGTAACAACAGTAACACCTCAACATTGTAACAACCGTAATAACAGTAATAATGTAACAACCATAACACGTAACGTCATAACTACCGTAACAAGTGTAACAACTGTAACAACCATAACATCGTAACAACTGTAACACCTCAACATTATAACAACTGTAACAACTTTAACATGTAACAACCGTAACAACCATAACAACCATAACAACCGCAACAACAGCAACAACCGCAACAACCGCAACAACAGTAACAACCGCAACAACCGCAACAACCATAACAACTGTAACAACCGCAACAACCGTAACAACCGCAACAACCGCAACAACCGCAACAACCGTAACAACCGCAACAACCGTAACAACCGCAACAACAGCAACAACCGCAACAACCATAACAACCGCAACAACCACAACAACCGTAACAACCGTAACAACCATAACAACCGCAACAACCACAACAACAGCAACAACCGCAACAACCGCAACAACCGCAACAACAGTAACACCGTAACAACAGTAACACCTCAACATTGTAACAACCGTAATAACAGTAATAATGTAACAACCATAACACGTAACGTCATAACTACCGTAACAAGTGTAACAACTGTAACAACCATAACATCGTAACAACTGTAACACCTCAACATTATAACAACTGTAACAACTTTAACATGTAACAACCGTAATAACAGTAACAATGTAACATTGTAACAACTGTAACAACCATAACTACCACACTTGCTCTGACGATGTGTCAAAGTCGACATCAAGTCAACATTCAACATATTTGTAGTTTGCGGAAACAACCAACACAATCATTGTCCCTGTCGACAGGACGTTAGACACACTGAATGATTAAAGTAGAAGCAGACTGCAGGTCAGTGGTGTTACAGATGGAAGTATTAACAACATGAGACGGTGATGTTTCTACAGACTGCTGTTACACTGTGGGAGGAGGAAAACTATACGTGTGAGTCTCAAAGAGACGGATGCATTTATATGTTTTCAACATCTGGACAGATGAGCCTCAAACCTCCAGAGGTGGTTCAACCATCAGGTTTAAATCAGTCCTGAATGTTTCTTTGTGTTTGAAGACGAGTCTAAATGAGGTCTTAGTTTCCGGGTTTTCCTCGTCTCCAAAGTCTCCAACGTCTCCAACGTCTCCAGCGTCTCCAGCGTCTCCAACGTCTCCAAAGTCTCCAGCGTCTCCAGCGTCTCCAACGTCTCCAGCGTCTCCAACGTCTCCAGCGTCTCCAACGTCTCCAACGTCTCCAGCGTCTCCAACGTCTCCAGCGTCTCCAACGTCTCCAGCGTCTCCAACGTCTCCAGCGTCTCCAACGTCTCCAACGTCTCCAGCGTCTCCAGCGTCTCCAGCGTCTCCAACGTCTCCAACGTCTCCAACGTCTCCAGCGTCTCCAGCGTCTCCAGCGTCTCCAGCGTCTCCAAAGTCTCCAACGTCTCCAGCGTCTCCAGCGTCTCCAACGTCTCCAGCGTCTCCAACGTCTCCAGCGTCTCCAACGTCTCCAACGTCTCCAGCGTCTCCAGCGTCTCCAGCGTCTCCAACGTCTCCAACGTCTCCAGCGTCTCCAGCGTCTCCAGCGTCTCCAGCGTCTCCAGCGTCTCCAAAGTCTCCAGCGTCTCCAACGTCTCCAGCGTCTCCAACGTCTCCAGCGTCTCCAGCGTCTCCAGCGTCTCCAACGTCTCCAACACAGATTCTCTCTTTAACAGGACTTTATTGTCTCCACTGTCCTCCAGAGACAGATAACTTTAATCAGTTTTATAAATAACCAGCAGAAACAGAGATGAGGATTGATTGCCACAATATTTTTTAAAAAGCCAAACAAGCGACAGGCAGCCAAAGTTACAGATGATCAAACTGGTATTAAGAAAGCGTCTGGCGGCGCTCCAGCTGACAGCCTCTGTTGTAAATGATATCGCCATCTGTGAGATTACAACAGTTGTGGAATGAAGAAGAGGATCTCCATCACTCTTCACTGGGCCTTCATAGAATTATTCACATTACACTATCAGAACATGTTTCTATCTGCAGTCTTATAATGAATCCAACTTCTGTATTTCGAATAAATAATCAATATATAAACCGTTAATAAATGTTTTATAACACAACGTATTGTTGTTGTTTGTAAGGTTTTGGTTCCATCGCATTTAATCTGAATCATTTAGAATCTCATCAAGTTTTCATTTTTTACAAGAACTAAAGTTATAAATAACTCAAAATATAAATGTTTCTAAGCTAACACACAAATATAAAGTAAAACTACACCGAATGAGATTAAAAACACAAGTAAAGATACAAGTTTCTGTTTGAAATATTAGAGCGGTAGTTTCTCTCCTAATAGTTATAATATTACCATCAGTAGGAAGCAGTTACACTCTGGACCAATCACTGTCCTGGACAGACGAGGACACGCCCCCTCATTAACATAACCATACTTATTGTGGATAATAGGAGGTATGAACATTAATAAACTAGAAAAACAACAAAGGAGTTGAAGAAATGTTACTAACTGATTTGAGATGTAAGGAATATATAAAGCTCTATATGTATTTGACACTATTTAACATATTATTTAATGAATTGAGTCATCATTTTGACCCGTTTGGATGTTAAATATAAAGCTTCACTCAGCTGATGAATCAGTGTTTAGTTTCCTGTCAGCTAAACGGTGACGACAGAAACAACGTTTCAGAGACAATGACGGCTTTGATGTTATTCCAGGTTGATGTTTGGCGTCCGCGCCGCGCGTCATCCATCACGGGCTGCACTTCCTGATCAGCGTCTCCAGGGCGACGAGGTTGAACCGGAGCAGAAAGCGTCGCTGGCTGCTCCGCGTCTCCAATTTCATTCTGAGCAGCAGCAGAGAAGAAAGAAATAAATAACGCGGAGATCAGCTCAGCGGAGCGGCAACGCTCGGCAACTTCTCAGCGAAATGAATACTTTTTAATTCCTGAGGCGGGGATGGCCCCGGGCCGGGCCCCGGGCCCCGGCGCCGTGCTGATGGATGATGTTTTAATGCTGCTGAATGTTATTTTTACCGAACAGGGAAAACTATAAATTTGTACTTCATTGGCAATGATTGCGCCCGATGCATAAAGGCGCGCGCTGCGCGTTGCCCATGAATAATCGCCTCTCGCAGCAGATGTTACTTTGCAGAAAGCAATTCCTCGGATAAGATTTGCAGAAGATTAATTGTCTACAGCTGTTTCATGGCCCGCTGCAATCTTAATACATTTATGATAAGTTTAAAAGCTCACTAGAGGCAGCGGAGCCTCCCGAGAGAAAGGGACGCTTCATTCTTACATCTGGATTCATATTCATCATTAGCTTTCATGCAGGGCGGCGAAGAGGCCGGCCGTCATTAGCGCGCGAGACGCAACAGTGTCTCCTCGTCTCCTTTATCCTCTCCTCATCTCCTTTATCCTCTCCTCAGACCCATATTTTCATTTCTCCCCTTTTTTGAGTGACTGAATTATTCAGATTTGTGCAAATGAGTTGTTTTCATTTTTCTCCCCTGGAAGTGGAAATTGAAAGTGACCCAGCGTGACCTCCATCTATTACTGCAGCTAAATTGCAGTGAGTGCGCAGCGTGGATCATTGTGAGCACGCCGGGCTTTGTTAAACCGGCGAGCCGTGACCTCCGCTCGACGCGCAGCATCTGTACCAGTTTTGGAAGAATCGCCGTGTTACGACCCGCGATGCTCGCTTTTATAAAGCTCCATTTAAATATTCTCCACAGAACAAAAGCAATCATGTTGCAGCGCGGCGGCGGGTCGAAGGCCGGCGCGCGGCAGGACGCCGCTTTAAGGTGACTTGTTGAAGAACCGTTTCATGTTTGAAAGTTCCCGAAACCGACGCAGAGGACATGAACGCTCTGAGGTTTCCATTTAACCCTCCTCCTCCTCCTCCTCCTCCTCCTCCTCCTCCTCCTCCCCCTCCCCCTCCTCCTCCTCCTCCTCCTCCCCCTCCTCCTCCTCCTCCTCCTCCTCCTCCTCCTCCTCCTCCTCATTGTGAGCTTTTCATCAGGCTTCGTGTGTCCGTCCACATCCAGCGTTTATTACACCGATCATCTCGCTGATTGGAAGGAAACCCTGAAGCTCTACTGTTTAAAACACGTCATATTCAGCATTTATGATCAGAATATGAACATTAATAACTGCTTTATTATGTAGTATTAACTGCTCCTATAAGGACATATTGTATATTAGTATATTACAGTCAACAAATACATTAATACACTCTTTTATCTGCTTATGTTAGTGTGTTATAAACCATGTATTACATGTTTATATACTATTATAGTAAAGTGGTAAAGTAGAGTTTTGTTATAACAACATAACAACTTGTGTTATAACATGAATCAATGAGATACCTTGACTTTGGTGTAATAACAGAAATGTTTTGTGATATATTACAACAGGAAATACATATTTATAAAACAGTATATTTATGTTTAGTAATAATGAGAAAAAATATCACAGAAATCATATCACACACACATTAGTGCGCAAGTTAACGCGTTATTATAGAAACGCCGACAATTATTTTATGGCGCGTTAACTCAGTATTTATTTATTATTAAGCGACATTTTTAACACAAGAACCGGCAGCGAGCGGTGAACAGCTGTTTGTGTGGCGTCTCTTCCTGTTTCCTTCCCCTACATTCCCCTGGGTCCTAAGTCCCTCCATGTACAGCTTCTCATCACCCTCTATGTACCAACGTACATTTATAACAAACACCACACATGTTACGCTAATCAGCGTAGCATAGCGTCTGACCAACATACCAACAAATTAAATAATATTGTTTAGAGTTTTTAAAGTGTTTAGTTTGTAATATGTATAATAATCATATCATTTAGTTATCACTACTGAGAGTTTAACAAACATAAAAACATGACGTAGAGAGGTTTCAGGTTAAGATGTATATTTAAATTCATCTCTGACACACATGAAGATAAAGTTGTGAACACGCTGAATATCTATGATCAGAATCATTATAACTGTGTTATAACTGCTGCTGTGTGAAGAGAATCCTGCTGTTAACAAGAACCTGATGAGTTTAAAGTGTTTAAACCAAATGTTGTTGACCTTTAGTTCATAGAGCAGCACTTTAACATAGAAGAGCTCAACACACTACTTTAGATTCATTATGAACTTTAACATAACAATGAGATTAATCAACATTAAACATGTTAATCGTTGGGCAGCACTAATATAAATATCTTGTTATAATGTTAAAAGTTTATGAGAAAATGTTCAAACAAGATATTGAGCAAAATATTTAAAGCTGAATCGATCAACAGAACGTTAACGTTAACGATGAGAATATGTTTTAAATCAGTCAAATGAATATTGTTTGTGATATTAAAGATGTCGTTTTCTTCCATATCTTATTGACAGAGAACACAAACAGAAAGCAACATAACAGTAAAACGCTAAAGTGCTCAAACATGAAGAAACATAAATGTTTTCACACTTTCTGTTTCTACATGACGGACACGTTATTCATGTGACGATGGTTTGTGTTATAAATGCATTTTATAAACCAAATAGATTGAGGCCACACGGGGAGAAGTGGACATGTGAAGGAGATCATCAATATCCTGATCACACACACACACACACACACACACTGACAGGAAGTGGCCATAAATAACCAGACTAACCACCGTCAGCACGGCCTTTACCTCGTTCCTGCGACACCTCACACATCGAACATGACATAATACGCTGTAATAAAACAAAACCTTCACTTCATGAATTTGCATGATTTATATGGAGGCTATGGAACGAATCGAGCGTCATGAATATGCAGAAACATGGAAGCATTGCAGCTGCATAATTGTAATTTATTCTCATGTGATGGAGGGACTTAATTACTAATTGGTTTCCTGTTTCTCTCTCGGCTCTCGGCTCATTAAGACGTTTGTGTTAATGAACTGAACGCTCTTCCTGTGGATTGTTTTTAATTCTTAAAGAGCCTTTAACATGTAACGTTTAGAACGTCCTGAAGACGTCCTGAAGGTCTCCTGTGAGACGTCCTCGGCTGTGATCTCATTGAGTCCTCTCACATCGTCACTCCTCCTCTTCCTCCTCTTCCTCCTCTCCGGCTTTGTAGGAACAGATACCTGTCACGTATGAGGAATCGGGTCGCTCCTCAACAAACGCCTCATTCTCTCCGGATTATGTACTTTTAATGGTCGGGGGGGAGGAGAGCACTTAATATGTGCTCACACGAGGCGTGATGTATGGGATGTATGGGATGTATGGGATGTACGGGGTCACGGGGTCACGGGGTCACGGCGGCTCCGCCCCCAGCTGCTCGCTGGAGATAAATCTATCTGCTGCGTTTCACCGCCGACACGCCGCAGAGCAGCGAGCTAACAGGAAGCTGCTGCTGACGCCTGCTCTACTCACGGTTAGAGTATTTAATGTGTATTTAATGTGTATTTAATGTAGTATTAAAGTCACATGATGAAGTCAATCTACACAATTACACCTGGTGATGGGTTGAAGCTTGTTCTTTCTGTTGTCTTCATTAGACGTCATTTAAACTCTGACTCGCTGCGATCACGTGACTCAAACAGCTGATTGATAAAATCACTGTTTACGTGTCGTGATTATAGAAAGAAGAAGAATTAGTTTTAGAAACAGGAAGTCTTGAACATCTATGTGAGTAAATATTTATCAAATGAAAGAGTTTACAGGACGTTTGTGTCTTTATAACACGTGTAATACTGGACTGTAGAGGTTATAACGCCTCCTCTACAGTCTGTTCACATCTCACACTCCTCGTGTGTTTGATTCCTCAGTTCATTTCCTTTCTGGAGTTTCAGAGAATAAAGAAACAAACACGATGAAGAAGCAAAGCTCAGCGCTGATGGTTAGCTTGTGTAGCTAGGTTAGCTTGTGTAGCTAGGTTAGCTTGTGTAGCTAGTTACGGTTTCTACGCGACTAAAACTAAACAGAAAGACGAGAAATAGAGTTGAAACCTTCTGTGTGTTCAGTGAATCACGACGATGAAACAACAACAACATGCTGGTGTTCAACAGCTTCACGTCTTAGCTTAGCCTGTTAGCATGCTAACATAAGCTAGCCCAGCTGATGTCTGAGTTCTGCAGCTATTTCAGTCTTTGTTTCAATAAAACATATTTTATTTTGGATTACGAGTCAAAGAACTCGAGGATCGTAGTCGTGTTTCTATTCTATAATCATTTTAAACTAAAACGTGATTTATTTCACTGAAACTTCTGTCGTGTTTTCTTTGTATTTGTACATTTCTGACGCAGTACGCTAACGTTAACATGTTAACCTGATGAAAGTAAAGTTACTACAGTTCATCCTGAACATCCTCCAACTTTAACTCAGGAAGCAGATGAACGCTGTGAACGATGCAGAATCAAAGCGTCCTGATCATCATGATGAAGAAACTCCTCCTCATCAAGAAGAGGAAGAAACAAACCAACAAAACCAACGAGACGTCGTCACTTCAACCACGTCTGTAAAGTCGAGTTTGGAACGCGACAGAAATCTGTCCACAGACGGAGAAACGGACTAAAAGAACAAAAGAACAAAAGAACAAAAGACTACAAAGACTACAAAGACCATCATCAGGTGGAACCACTCAATACAGAAGAAGCCCGCAGACAGGAAGACCAAACGAGCAGGGAGGAGACGAGAGGAGACGAGGAGAGAGGAGACGAGCAGGGACGTCGGCGAGGAGACGAGGAGAGAGGAGACGAGCAGGGACGTCGGCGAGGAGACGAGGAGAGAGGAGACGAGCAGGGACGTTGGCGAGGACAGCGTGAGGACGGTAGCGGGACGCGTCCCCCAGCTTGTGACAGCTTTGGGGGATGAAATGTGTTTCCTCCTCCTGACGAGACGCGATGGGGACGAGGCCTCCGCCATGTAAACGGAGCCATTCATTGGCCTTTTCCTGCTTATTAATATTCATGATCAATCACCAGCAGAGAGCCGCGTGTTCTCTGATGGTTATTAATGACGACCCGGGCGCTTACTTCTCCCACTCACGCGGCCCTGAACTCTTAATGATCAAAAGTATTAATTCCCACAGAATTCCATTATTAATATCCTGGATGGAGATAAAAAAAGTAATATTAATGTAAGGCCAACATAAAGACGGAGTCATTATTTAAGTCCTGTCAGCGTGATAAGGCTTTATTTTAATTTAAATAAAGACATTCACGTCGGTAATGCTGAGTAATCAGAGCAATATTTAGCGTTTCACTGAAAAGCTTGTTGCCTCGATCGTTAATCTTTACCGGTTACGGATCGTCGTTGATTATCATCTCGGTGAATTAGGACCTGATGCACTGAAGTGTCTCTGAGCATTAAATGAGCGCGAGGTCACATTTTAATTAAACGTCTATCAGCTCTTTAGGAAAACAGATGTTATTTAATATGAAACCAAATGAGAGGAGCGCATGTGTTTTATTAGATCCATCATGAAGCTGTAGATCATTCTTTATTATTTCACCAGCTCGTCTTTCTATGAGCAGAAATAACACTTCAACCAGCTTCAACCGGCTTCAACCGGCTTCAACCGGCTTCAACCAGCTTCAACCAGCTTCAACCGGCTTCAACCGGCTTCAACCAGCTTCAACCAGCTTCAACCAGCTGAGCTTCAACCAGCTTCAACCAGCTTCAACCAGCTGAGCTTCAACCAGCTTCAACCGGCTTCAACCGGCTTCAACCGGCTTCAACCAGCTTCAACCAGCTGAACTTCAACCTTTAAATCCTTCGTAGAATTATTGATCACGATCCAGGAAGATTATCACTTAAACTAAAAATGATAATAGAAAGAAACAATTCACGTTTAAGATTTTTCATTTTCCAAAAACAACTTGAGTCGACTGCAGAAGGAAAGAAATATAATGAATACACATATATATACACATATATACACATATATATACACATATATATACATATATACACATATATATATATATATGTGTATATATATGTGTATATATGTGTATATATGTGTATATATGTGTATATATGTGTATATATGTGTATATATATGTGTATATATATGTGTATATGTGTGTATATATGTGTATATGTATGTATTCTAGGGTCGTACTGTAGATGTGATTTTTGTGTGTTTTGTTGAACTCTGTGATTTGTTTTCATGGTGATGAAGATATTTTCTTCATCCTTATTATTCTCTTGTTGATATAAAACAACAATTTCTATATTAAATTGTCTGATTAAATCTTGACAAATATCTTTAATCTCATTTAAGGACGTGTTTAAAATAAATGATTGATGATGTAAATGTCTGTTTGTCCACACGATGATGAGCGGGATGAAGATGAGAGGAGGCGACAGTGAGGCGATACCTGTGTGTCTGCAGTAAACAGCATTTCATCAGAGAGGAGGAGGAGGAGGAGGAGGAGGAGGAGGAGGAGGAGGCACTTGTTGATGGGGGGGGGGGGCAGCCTTTTAATAAGCTGTGATATCGTGGCAGCAGGTTTGTGGCAGGCTGCAGCTGATTGATGGGCTCTCTGATGAGACTCCACAAGAGCAGCGCAGATTGACCAAACAACCAAACATACAAATTATTAAAAAAGGAGGGGTCGGCCTCTGGCCCCCCGGAGGAGAGTGAGTAACCTTTAGTTGAGATGATACCGTTCTCCCAGAGCAATTTATACTCTATTGACTGGAGAAACTGTCTTTTCAGATCTGCGGAAATTGTCCAACATTGCAGATGAGATCTGTGGCTTGACACCGGATCTGGAGGCCAGGGCGACAGCAAATATCACATTAGCTGCTGTGAGCGCGAGAGATGATATCAGGCTGTTTGAGCTCTGGACAAACACAAGCACATATCACACCATCTCCCACACACACACACACACACACACACTTCAGTACACACAGCACTTACCTCCACATGAGACGGTTCCTCTCGATGTCCGGGGTTAACGACCAGAACCTCCTTTATGTAGAAGGAAACGGTTCAGAGGGTTCACGTCACGTCACATCCTGCAATTAAAGTTCAGCTTTTTATGAACAGTAACCGACCGCAGAGCGTCTCAGAGGCCTCGACCGAACCACAGCTCACCTCCAACGACCACATCGACCACAACGATCCATCGACCCATCGACCACCTCGATCCAACGACCACATCGACCACATCGACCCGACGACCACAAGTGATTATCGTCAACACACACGATGTGTTGTTCAAGAAGTTATGATGTTTACTCAACAAGTTCTCTTGTTCCTACAAAGGTTCTCTTGTTCCTACAAAGGTTCTCTTGTTCACACAAAGGTTCTCTTGTTCACACAAAGGTTCTCTTGTTCCTACAAAGGTTCTCTTGTTCACACAAAGGTTCTCTTGTTCACACAAAGGTTCTCTTGTTCACACAAAGGTTCTCTTGTTCCTACAAAGGTTCTCTTGTTCTTTCAACGGTTCTCTTGTTTACACAAAGGTTCTCTTGTTCCTTCAAAGGTTCTCTTGTTCCTTCAAAGGTTCTCTTGTTTACACAAAGGTTCTCTTGTTCCTTCAAAGGTTCTCTTGTTCACACAAAGGTTCTCTTGTTCCTTCAAAGGTTCTCTTGTTCCTTCGAAGGTTCTCTTGTTTACACAAAGGTTCTCTTGTTCACACAAAGGTTCTCTTGTTTCTACAAAGGTTCTCTTGTTCCTTCAAAGGTTCTCTTGTTTACACAAAGGTTCTCTTGTTCACACAAAGGTTCCACGTGCTGGTTGTCTTGTAACTTGTAATACTATCTTGTTTATTGTGTGAACAGGTGTTTGTTCTTATCTTCGTCACACAGGTTCGTTATTGATGTCGTGCACTCGAGTAATATCTCATTTGTACAATTTCACGTTTTGATCAACATTCATATCTTCTGCAGACGAGTGATCTTGATAAGATATGAATCTTGTTTGCAGATCTTAATATATTGTGAACACAAGTTATGTTCTAGTTTCCTCAGTATCATCTTCCTGATCATCTCTTTTAAATCACTTCTTACAGACTGTCGTCACTGTTCTCATTCTGTGTTCTCTTCATGTGTTGACTTTACTAAATTATTGTAATAAATGCAGTTGCTCTGGATTGTTGCTCTGTTGGGTTTGTTGGAAGGATTCGCAGCTGTCGGCTGTGTTTCGGTGAGCGGTTCTGGCGGGAGCAGTTTGAGCGGCGCGGATGGTGCTACAGCTGGTACCTGCGGGTTTGGTGCGGGTTCGGTGTGGGATTGGTGCAAGATCGGTGCGGGATCGGTGCGGGTTCGTTGCAAGATCGGTGCGGGTTCGTTGCAAGATCGGTGCGGGTTCGGTGCAGGATCGGTGCGGGTTCGGTGTGGGATCGGTGCAAGATCGGTGCGGGTTCGGTGCGGGTTCGGTGCAGGATCGGTGCAAGATCGGTGCGGGATCGGTGCGGGTTCGTTGCAAGATCGGTGCGGGTTCGGTGCAGGATCGGTGCGGGTTCGGTGCGGGTTCGGTGCAAGATCGGTGTGGGTTCGGTGCAGGATCGGTGCGGGTTCGGTGCAAGATCGGTGCGGGTTCGGTGCAAGATCGGTGCGGGTTCGGTGCGGGTTCGGTGCGGGTTCGGTGCGGGTTAGGTGCGGGTTCGGTGCAGGATCGGTGCGGATTCGGTGCGGGTTCGGTGCAAGATCGGTGTGGGTTCGGTGCGGGTTCGGTGCAAGATCGGTGCGGGTTCGGTGCGGGATCGGTGCGGGTTCGGTGCGGGTTCGGTGCGGGGTGTTGCGCCCTTTTGCTGTTGTGGCCTGGTGCGGGCGTGGCCGGGCGCCGGGTTCTGGGGGATCGTGGGGGACCTCAGCCCATTAGCTCGGGGGTGGGCTGAGATCCCTCGGGGCCGGTGTCTGGCTGTGCGTCATGTTAGCATCGGGTCGGGGCAGCGGAGGGGCTCTGCCGGGTACTGGACGTGCTTGTCATTGGGGGGTTGAGTGGTTTGGGACTGCGTGTTCTCTGGTGGTCTTGGTTGTGTTGAGCTGTTTGGGTTGTTTATTGGGAGCAGCTGGGTTTGTAGATTCTGCGGATGTATATGTGTGTGTGTGTGTGTATGTATATGTGTGTGTGTGTGTGTGTGTGTATGTATATGTGTGTGTGTGTGTGTATGTATATGTGTTTATTTTATTGATTATTTTATTTCATTCATTTCTTAGTTTATTTGTAACGTGTCTCACTGAGCTTTGTTGTTGTTGTTGTTGTCTTGGTTTTAAAGCTGCTATAAATAAAGTTATTATTATTATTAATATTAATATTATTATCTTGTTTGCACGGTATCTTTTGAAGATCTAAAGGAATTTAAACAGCTGCCGTTGGACGTTTTCTGGATTTGTAGCATCGTGCAGTATCGATCGTGTTGCACACACACACACACACACACACACACACTCTCACACACACACACACACACACCAAACAGCCACTTCTTCACAGTCAGACAATCCGGCTGATTAAGAGGAAGAAATCTGGCTTTTTGTGAGAGAGTTTACACTCAAGTGGCGTTTCTCATTACGTGTCTGCCGGATGTTTTGACAGCGAGGATCCTTCACGTGCCGCTCAAGTCCATCAATGCAGCAGCCGGCTCCGCCACACACACACGTGTTTGGATTAAACAGTCAGAGTCATTACAGCCAGTGTTATTGACCTTTTAAGATACAACTTTAATAGCTTTTGTCTCCCTCCCCGTCCGTCTGAGAGGCTCCGTGCTGATGAAGTCCCCCTCAGGGTTTGCCTGGAATTGGAATCAAATACTTTAGATCCCTTCTTCCTCGGAGGTGAAGCCGCCGGCTTTGTGCAGAGAAAAGAGAAATTAAAGGAAAAGCACACAATGAGATGAGGAGCAGCGATCAGAACCACCGGACAGGACGCCGCGGTCCAGAGGACGAGCTGGACGGAGCTAAAGACGGCTCAGCACGAGGCGACGGACACATCTGTAGATCCATGAAGCATGAATATAGAGTTATATGATATAGAGTTATATGATATAGAGTTATATGATATAGAGTTATATGATATAGAGTTATATGATGTAGAGTTATATGATGTAGAGTTATATGATGTAGAGTTATGAGTTATATGATATAGAGTTATATGATATAGAGTTATATGATATAGAGTTATATGATATAGAGTTATATGATATAGAGTTATATGATATAGAGTTATATGATATAGAGTTATATGATGTAGAGTTATATGATGTAGAGTTATATGATATAGAGTTATGAGTTATATGATATAGAGTTATATGATATAGAGTTATGAGTTATATGATATAGAGTTATATGATATAGAGTTATATGATATAGAGTTATATAATATATAGTTATATAATATAGTTATATAATATAGAGTTATATGATATAGAGTTATATAATATAGAGTTATATGATATAGAGTTATATAATATAGAGTTATATGATATAGAGTTATATGATATAGAGTTATATGATATAGAGTTATATGATATAGAGTTATATAATATAGAGTTATATAATATAGAGTTATATGATATAGAGTTATATGATATAGAGTTATATGATATAGAGTTATATGATATAGAGTTATATAATATAGAGTTATATGATATAGAGTTATATGATATAGAGTTATATGATATAGAGTTATATTATATAGAGTTATATGATATAGAGTTATATGATATAGAGTTATATGATATAGAGTTATATAATATAGAGTTATATGATATAGTTATATGATATAGTTATATGATATAGAGTTATATGATATAGAGTTATATAATATAGAGTTATATGATATAGAGTTATATAATATAGAGTTATATGATATAGAGTTATATGATATAGAGTTATATGATATAGAGTTATATGATATAGAGTTATATGATATAGAGTTATGAGTTATATGATATAGAGTTATATGATATAGAGTTATATGATATAGAGTTATATAATATATAGTTATATAATATAGTTATATAATAT
>NC_136545.1:21438239-21483239 GCF_910591455.1 Pholis gunnellus | reverse complement strand
TTCACTCCGTTCTGGTCTCTCTGTTCCTCTTCACTCCTCTGGACCAGACCCTGAATGCTCTGATGTATGGAGGAGGAGGTGCTGCTGACAGGAGGAGGTGCTGCTGACAGGAGGAGGTGCTGCTGACAGGAGGAGGTGCTGCTGACAGGAGGAGGTGCTGCTGACAGGAGGAGGTGCTGCTGACAGGAGGAGGTGCTGCTGACAGGAGGAGGTGCTGCTGACAGGAGGAGGTGCTGCTGACAGGAGGAGGTGCTGCTGACAGGAGGAGGCGTCTGAACCTTTAGATCAGGAGTCGTTGACTCATTCTGATGAAATCAAAGAGAATATTAAAGGTTGAACAGCTGATCAACGAGACTCTTCATGAGAGTCTTTAATTAACATGAGCTCTCAGCTAAATACATCAACAGACATGTATTTATGTATTTATGTATTTATGTACATCTAAATATAATAAAGCTGTATTTATATATTTATAAATAACTGATCAATAAATGTTTGTGTTTATAAATAAATCAAATAAGTGAAACAATGAGTGAAACGTCCGTTCTTCACGTTTCTTTTGTTCTTCTTCTCGATGTTCTGATTTATCTTGTTTTGACGTGTGAGACAGAAATAAACTCGTCCTCCACCGTCCTCTGCCCCCCCCCTCCTCCTCCTCCTCCTCCTCCTCCTCCTCCTCCTGTCAGCTCACTCTGCTGCAGACACAGGGGGGGGATGGGGGGGGGGGGTTCTCCTAAATACCTTCAACAAATAATGGTTTTCAGAACGAGCATTAACAGGCTTGATTACACGGAATGGCCCTTTTAATTTACAGCGCTGTTCTATTGATCACAGGAGTGCAGATTAAAGCGTTCAATGAAGCCAGTGATGAGGTATTAACCAGCTGGAGCCCCGGGGCCCCCAGGGGACCGGGGGGGCCGGGGGGGCCGGGGGGCTCTGTTACAGTTCTCCCCTCTCTGTTCCTCCGTAATGAAGTGCTGCTATGCAGCGACATGGAGCCCAAGATGAGCTCCTCAAAGTCATTCCTGCTCTCCACTTCCTCCTCCCGCCTCCTCCTCCTCCTCCTCCTGCCTCCTCCTCTCTCCTCCTGCCTCCTCCTCTCTCCTCCTCCTCTCTCTCCTCCTGTCTCCTCCTCTCTCTCCTCCTCCTCCTCCTGTCTCCTCCTCTCTCTCCTCTCTCCTCCTCCTCCTCCTCTCTCTCCTCCTCTCTCCTCCTCTCTCTCCTCCTGTCTCCTCCTCTCTCTCCTCTCTCCTCCCTCCTTTCTCTCCTCCTCTCTCTCCTCCTCCCACCTCCCCCTCTCTCCTCTCTCCCCTCTCCACTCCTCCTCCCCCTCTCTCCTCCTTCCGCCTCTCTCCTCTCCTCTCTCCTCCTCTCTCTCCTCTCTCCTCTCTCTCCTCCTCTCTCTCCTCCTGCCTCCTCCCCTCTCCCCTCCCCTCCCCCCCCCCCCCCCCCCCCCCCCCCCGGTCTAAAGCTGGGCTTTGCTTAGCCGTCTGGCCTGATGCAGTTTTTATGACCTTATTGCTTTCTGCGATGGTAATAGTTTTGAATCAATGTATCAATCTGAGCAGCATCAGGCTTGTTGCCCTCAAAGATCAGGTCCAGGTCATCCCATCATTGCTCCTCATGCTCTGAGATGGAAAGCCCCCCCCCCCCCCCCCCCGTACCCCATCACTGCCATGGGCCATATGAGAATGCTCCTCAAACAGCTTAGCAAACATGCTCTCACCAGTTTAACCCCCCCCCCCCCCACACACACACACACACACACACACGCCGTCTTTAAGGTTTCTTATTATCTGGACCTGGAGAGGCCCCGCCACAATAAGAGCCTCTCCACTGTCTCGTGTGTGTGTGTGTGTGTGTGTGTGAACGCTCCTCCTCACAGTTTGTTTTATCTGTTCTCAGCATTGATTTCCTGTTGAACTGGTTTTTTGCGATCGATAGCAGATTGAAGAGGAGAATTTATTCCCGGATTAATATGTTTGAATGAGCGTTACGGCTCCGCTGTCCTTTGTTTGGCTTCAGCAAATGTCAATTAATGTTCCATCTGCTCCTGAGAGCTCTGCTGCTATTAGACCGCAGAATGTTTCACATCGAATCGAACGCTCAACACGTGGAATATAATGAATCCTCTGAACCGTGATGATGTCAATTAATATGATTTAAATCATAAATATTCATTTGATTCTCAGGCCAACACGTTATATTCATCAGCAAACATTCAAAGATCAAACACGAGTCGGTTTACGTCATAAAGAAGATTAGAACTAAAAACTACATGTGAACGGAGACACGTTCCTTCATCTCATCTGCTTTAATTCTACGAGTGAAATAAAATAAAAGAATTAAACTAAAAAGTCTGAAGTTTGTGAAGTAAAATGAAGGAAAAGAAACTTCAGTCTGTTAATAATGCGACAAATACTAGAGCATAACTTTAAACAGTGTGTGTGTGAGAGAGTGAGAGTGTGTGTGTGTGTGTGTGTGTGTGAGAGAGTGTGTGTGTGTGTGTGAGTGTGTGTGTGTGTTAAACATGGAGCACAGTAATGGGTTCATGAGGCCAAATGTGATGAATATTTAAAATGTAAGTAACATGCAGCAGAGTCAAGGACACGGACTAAATGATTAGCTTAGCATCAGAGTCTATAAACAATAATCCATTAGTCTTTGAAGGTTGTTTTCACAGTAAATATCATAAATAAAAGATTATCTTCTGGTTTACCCGACAAAGAAAAAGAAGAAGTCTGCTCTCTGCAGGACTGGTCGTCGATGACTCGTCCTCATCTGGTGCTCTGGTGAGTATTTGAGTCTAAATAAACTACTGAATGAAGAAGGACAACATTTGTAGTTCTAGTATTTACATCACAGAGTTCGGCGATTTCACCGTCGGCCATCTTGGATTACGGCCGTCACCACGTTAATGAATAGAAGTGACTCACAATTTAACACAAATATCTAATTTGATCAGGAGACAACCTCCGGTTCTGTAGAGAGAATCCAGAGCTTCACGTGTTAAAGCTGCATTCTCTCTAGTGTCCACCAGGGGGCGACTCCTCTGGTTGTATAGAAGTCTATGAGAAAATGACTCTACTTCTCTCTTGATTTATTACCTCAGTAAACATTGTAAACATGAGTTTATGGTCTCAATCTCTAGTTTCAAGTCTTCTTCAATACAGCATGATGTTCATTTAGTAAATGATGGTCCATTTAGAGTCACACAGACCATAAAGCAGGGGATGCTTTAGGGGCGGGGCTACACAGTGATTGACAGGTCTCTACGTCCCTCCTCCTCAGTCCAGATATGGTCACTTCCTGTGACATAGTGACGGTGAAATCACTGAACTTGAGGCTTCAAAACGTCCACAAACTAATGAGAGACGTCTCGACGACTACGTCCACTTCTCATAGACAGTCTATGGGGAAACCTTTCAATAGAAATCTGTCCTCAGGCTGTCAAAGAGAACCGAGACCGTCGGTTTTTAGTGACATCACAACCTGTTTACACACCGTCAGTACAACACGATTACTACATGTCACATGTACTTTGTTACCTTTAAAGAGTTAAAAACCAGAGTCCAGACTGAGAGCTGGTCTGTGATAGAGTCCTCTGAAGGGTCACAGGCTCAGAGAGGTTGATGATCTGACTCTTAATTGAATGCTGCGGCAGTAAATAGGGAATAATGAAAGGATGAGGTCTGTGGAGTCACAGCAGCCAATCAGGAGCCAGCGTTTAGACTCCTCCAGGCTGCTCTGACCTACAACATTCCCAGAAAAGAGGCTGTTTTTCTGGCCAATATTGGACTAACCCCCCCCCCCCCTATCTCCATGCTCCTGGAGGTCAGCCTTAAAAAAAGCATTAAGCAAACAGCTAATGGAATTAAGGCTATAATAATATCGGGATATAGTGAGACAATTCTATTAACAAGATATAAATCATGTTGAGTGTGAGGTAAGTGTTTTTTAATTGATTGATGGAAACAGCGATCCATAGGTTTTGTGGAGACTAACAGCCAGTTACTGTCTGCTGCAGAGTAAAGGAGGCACAAAGAGGAGAGATAAGAACATTAGGGATAAATTATTCATAAAGATAATCATTCTGTGCTGACGTTACTAATGTGAAGAAGCATTTAATCTGCCTCCTCTGGGACGGAAGGTTCTTAGAAAGATTAAAAAGCCAGAACGCTCTAATCACGGGGCGGAGCAGTGCATTCTGGGAACTCAGACACATAGTCACTGGTAGAGCACATGTATATACAAATACACACTATATATATACAAATACACACTATATATAAATATATACAAATACACACTATATATATACAAATACACACTATATATACATATATACAAATACACACTATATATAAATATATACAAATACACACTATATATACATATATACAAATACACACTATATATAAATATATACAAATACACACTATATATAAATATATACAATACACACTATATATACATATATACAAATACACACTATATATACATATATACAAATACACACTATATATACATATATACAAATACACACTATATATAAATATATACAAATACACACTATATATACATATAGACAAATACACACTATATATACATATATACAAATACACACATGTATATACAAATACACACTATATATACATATATACAAATACACACTATATATACATATATACAAATACACACTATATATACATATATACAAATACACACTATATATAAATATATACAAATACACACTATATATACAAATACACATAATATATGTTTATTGTGTTTATTTGTATATATACACACACTACTAAACATGCTCCTGCACACGATATTTACCATATATATCTAGAGTATATATATATATATATACACACACACACATATATATATATCTACAGCATATATATATATACACACACATATATATATATACACACACACACACATATATACGTGTGTGTGTGTGTATATTATTAATTTCTACCTTTGATGTTCATTCTGTTGTAGATTTATTATAAATTACTATTTATTTACACATTAAATGTATTTGTTGTCTTCAGAATAAAGAAACATTTTAATCTAATAAACTAAATAAAAACATAAAGATTATTATGAGATTATTATTGTTTCTCAGTCATCAAAATATAAAAATGGACAATGAAGTCCTAAAAGAATCATTTCTGTCTAAATATAAAAGCATAAAGTCAGCTGATTTTCCTCATGACTTCAGAAATGAACAATTATTATTATTATTAAAAATGATTAAACTGATTTTAATTTGTATTCACGACGTTCAGAACTGTGCGTCTGACTAACATGCTGTTATAAACACACAGCTGAACTACAATAACATGAACACATCTTCAATAAAATGAGTTTCCAGTTTAAATACAGTAAAACAATATTTGGTGGTTTAATATTTAATAATAAGCGACTTGTCTTGATGCAATCAGAGACATTGAGATGTTGAAATGTTTGGTGAGTTCAGACGTTAACGAGGTGGACGGTGAAGTGTCACTGAGGCGTTCAGGTGTCTCCGTTCATCCCAGCGCTTTGTGTCTGCGCTGACTTCCTGTCGTCTGTGTTTCTCACAGCCTGCTGCTGGAAACACGACTCACATTAAACTCTTATTGCTGCTCGTCGGCTCTGAACGCTCGTCTCCCTCAGACGAGCTTTGATAGCAGCTTTTAATTTGAGCTGCTGTTGACGCGACGCTTTGTGACGAAGACGTGAACGTGTGAGGCTGTCCGTGCTGCTCAGGGCTTTGTTGGGCTGTTATATTTATACACATACATATACATACACATACACATATACATATACATATACATATACATACACATATATATACATATACATACACATATATATATACATATACATACACATATACATACACATACACATATATATATACATACACATACACATATATATATACATACACATATATATATACATACACATATATATATACATATACATACACATATATATACACATACACATATACATAGACATACACATATATATATATACATACACATATATATATACATATACATACACATATATATACACATATACATAGACATACACATATACATACACATACATATATACATACACATATATATATACATATACATACACATATATATACACATACACATATACATATACATATATATATACATACACATATATATATATACATATACATACACATATATATACACATATACATAGACATACACATATACATATACATACACATACACATAGACATATACATATACATATACATACACATACACATATACATATACATACACATATATATATACATATACATACACATATATATACACATATACATAGACATACACATATACATAGGCATACACATATACATATACATATACATACACATATACATATACATACACATATACATACACATATATATACATATACATACACATATATATACACATACACATATAAATACACATATATATATACATATACATACACATATATATATACATAGACATATATATATACATATACACACACACACGTCTGTGCTGTCAGACCCTGAGCTGTGATCTGTGGTCTGCTAATCACAGCTCGTCTCTCTGATCAACGACGTCTTCATCTAATAAAACAACAACCAGCATCACAACAAACATCTAACTTATTCAAAATATTATCAAGGAATCAAATCAATGATTTACAAATAAAAAGATAAGTATATCACAGTGGTGGGTCTTCAGTGCTGTCCTGCAGCTGAAATACCTCCTAATAACCACAGGATGGCGCCACAGCTGCGTTATTATTAGTTTCTAGGGTGTAACGTCACGTATTCGTATTAAACCGATCGGTACGAGGCTTACGAACCGAACAATACGTTTGAATAATACGAGTGCATTTAGAAAATGCAGAAGCTTAAATTGTGGTAAATATAATGTTTTCGGTGGACTGCGCTCACTAGGAGACACCGGCTGTGACCTCTGAACCAGAACAAACAACAACAACAACATAAACAGCTGAGGCCCCGCAAGTGTTCCGGGAGGCTACGCTAACTAGCTTAACGGGAAAACAGCAGCAGCAACACGCATTCTGCTGCAAACTCGAGGGCCATTCAGACACTAGATGTAAAAACAAACCAGCTGACTTAAAGACAAACTCCATCCTCCTTTCTTTGTTGACAGAGTTTCATCTCACGGTTAAAGCCCAACTCACTAATCTATTTCTCCTCTTCAGACATTGAGTGTTAAAAAAACAAAGATAGGTAAAATAATAATCGACACCAAGCTAAATGCAAAATATGTCGTAATTTCTTCCATATCTTTTAATTTGAACTCTCACTACTCCGACTAAACTTTGCTGTAAGTCTCGTTTCACAATAGTCACGTGCTCGCCCACTGACCAATCACAGCGCACGCTGCACCTCACTGCAGAGCTGCTGCTGAACACTGAGCTGCACGTAATGCTGACGTAGCTGTAGGCCAGCTAGCAGCTCTGACACGTCATACGCCCAACATGTCAAACTAAAGATTCATCCATTCATTAACCTGCACATGGATTCACTGGTGAGTCTGCAGGCCTGGGGCCTCTCTTCTACCTAGAGACACAGAGGTGAACTCTGATTGGATCAAAGCTCTACTTAAAACAAGCTGCACTGAAGCAGAGCAGCTGAGGAGCACAGTAGCTGTGCAATGAGAACATAAGATTGACCTGACAAGGTGTGTGTGTGTGTGTGTGTGTCACAACAATAGTCTGTTAGTCTCTAATATGTACTATAATGATGATGTAATGTAAAACAGGATTGGTTGGCCAAGAACAGGACACCGTGGGGCCTGTCGCCGTGCGGGACATCTGCATGCTGTCTGCCCCCCCCCCCCTCTGTGTGTGCTGCATATTAAAACCTTTATGAAGTAATTAAACGTGTGCTTAACGTCCAGGAGTTCACACAATGATTGTAGGACTGAATGAGCAGCGATGACGTGTTAAGATAGATATATATATCTATAGATATTCATATAATATATAGATATAGATAGATATAGATATTCATATAATATATAGATATCTATAGATATTCATATAATATATAGATATAGATAGATATAGATATTCATATAATATATAGATATCTATAGATATTCATATAATATATAGATATAGATAGATATAGATATTCATATAATATATAGATATCTATAGATATTCATATAATATATAGATATAGATAGATATAGATATTCATATAATATATAGATATCTATAGATATTCATATAATATATAGATATACATATAATATATAGATATATATAGATATACATATAATATATAGATAGATATAATATATAGATATCTATAGATATTCATATAATATATAGATATACATATAATATATAGATATCTATAGATATTCATATAATATATATATATATATACATATAATATATAGATATAGATAGATATAATATATAGATATCTATAGATATTCATATAATATATAGATATTCATATAATATATAGATATATATAGATATTCATATAATATATAGATATTCATATAATATATAGATATATATAGATATTCATATAATATATAGATATTCATATAATATATAGATATATATAGATATACATATAATATATAGATAGATATAATATATAGATATCTATAGATATTCATATAATATATATATATACATATAATATATAGATATCTATAGATATTCATATAATATATAGATATAGATAGATATTAATATAATATATAGATATATATAGATATTCATATAATATATAGATATAGATAGATATTCATATAATATATAGATATATATAGATATTCATATAATATATAGATATAGATATATATAGATATTCATATAATATATAGATATAGATATATATAGATATTCATATAATATATAGATATAGATATATATAGATATTCATATAATATATAGATATAGATATATATAGATATGGTCACTTCCATTTCACTGGTTGCAAAAAAACAAGATGGCAACGACCCAAACTAGAACTAGAGGCTTCAAAAAGTCCACAAACTAATTATTAACGTCATGACGACTACGATGAACTTCTTACAGACGGTCACGTCAGCTGACAAATAACAACAATATGTTAATAATCACGATGAAATGACTTAACAACAATCACGTTAATGATAACATGTGGAGCTCTGGTCGGTGCTGAGGTGTCAGCCTGGTGTCCTTGTAGATTTAGTGGTCACTTCTCTCAACTTTGCCCATTAACCTGAGTGCACCCCCCCCCCCACAGAGCACCACGGGGACATTTATTACCCAGAGACCCTCTAATGGATCCCAGTTAAGGTGTGTTAACAATTTTTCTATTGATTAATGTGAAGAGAATCACAGCCAGACTAACTTAGCCCAGAAGATTTAGTGGCTTTTAAGGTAGTAGTGCTGAGTATAATGCTTTAGAAAGAGCTTCTGTACATTATAGATATGACACCTGCTACATTAAGCTGCATTAAGCTTTAATACGTCTTCATTACTGGCTCTCTGCCCGAGCCTTCAAGGTTGAAACAGAGATCCACCTTTCATCACGGCTCCACGGAGAGATATCAAATAATAATGGGGGAGTAGAAACAGCTCTGCCTTGGTAGTTAAATGTTAATCGATGTATTAAATATTAAAGATTTCCATAACAGGACTCTGAACCGCCGCCACGCTTCTCTCCGTCTGTAATTAGGTAAAGTAGAGGATGATGACGACCTCGTCGCCTGTGCCCCCCCGAGGACGAAACGCTGGACCGGGAAGTGAAAGACACACTTCAGAGATCAGAGAGGCAGCTTTCACTTTCCTTAAAGGAACAGCGTCCCAGTGATTGGTCCAACGGGGTCACATGACGACAGCAGACCACCATCCGTCTAGATGATCCGTTGTGACGTCTCTCGTTGGTTTGTAGACATTTTGAAACCTTGAGTCCGGTGATTTCAGGGTCGCCATCTTGGATTACGGTCGTCACCATGTTGTTGTTTTTTGCAACCAGTGAACAGGAAGTGACCATATCTGGACTGAGGAGGAGGGACGTAGAGACCTGTCAATCATTGTTTACAATGTTTACTGAGGTAATAAATCAAGAGAGAAGTAGAGTCATTTTCTCATAGACTTCTATACAACCAGAGGAGTCGCCCCCTGGTGGACACTAGAGAGAATGCAGCTTGAACACATGAAGCATTTACTGTATCAAAGTTATGTAAATGAGCTTCATGTTTATTAATTAGAACCCATCAACATGATGTCAAACTGGAGACATTCTGCATCACAAAGTACTTACACTTGTGTACTTGTACAGGAGTAGTACTACGAGTACTTCAGGCCTGGAAGGTCTGAATTATTGAGAGTAATGGAGGCTGTTGATGAGACGCTCCACATGTTTTATGACATGTTTAGTTTAGTTTCTTTACATCTGATCTGAGAACGTGTTCCTCCTCTCGAGGATGAAAGGCCGCCGCACACGACGCAGAGAAAATAAACGTCTCTCAGCGAGCCGACGTCAGAGCGGCGAGGAGCTCGGAGAGAAAACATCTTCCTCCACGGGACCAAACCTCAGACCCACATCTCTGTTTCTCTTTCCTCCCGAGCAGCCAGAGCCTGACTCATGTGTGTTCTGTTTCCAGAGTCAGCAGAGGAGTCGGCATCACAGGTCACACTCAGCTCACCTCTTCACATTCTGTTCAGCAGAGGAAACTAAACCAATGTTTCCACAGCCACAGACGTATGGGACAATAATAACCTTTATCTTTGTAGAAAAGAAACTTTCTAGATCAAATATTAAGAGTTAATGACAAAGTAAAACATCAAAACACATCCATCAGGATGTCCCTTCAGAATAAAAGTCTATAAATAAAAGAGAATGCTCCAGTGATCGATGTCTGAACATGTTCACTGAGACAGCAGCTGATCACCGATCAACGCCTTAAAGGAGACACGGTGACCATTTAACTTCCTGTTTACATCCACAACGCTAACTAGCTTCATATCTAGCAGATACACATGAGAGACTTCTTATAGAAACCTCTGTGCTAAGCTAAGCTAACTAGCTTCATATCTAGCAGATACACATGAGAGACTTCTTATAGAAGCCTCTGTGCTAAGCTAACTAGCTTCATATCTAGCAGATACACATGAGACTTCTTATAGAAACCTCTGTGCTAAGCTAACTAGCTTCATATCTAGCAGATACACATGAGAGACTTCTTATAGAAGCCTCTGTGCTAAGCTAACTAGCTTCATATCTAGCAGATACACATGAGAGACTTCTTATAGAAGCCTCTGTGCTAAGCTAAGCTAACTAGCTTCATATCTAGCAGATACACATGAGAGACTTCTTATAGAAACCTCTATGCTAAGCTAAGCTAACTAGCTTCATATCTAGCAGATACACATGAGAGAATTCTTATAGAAACCTCTGTGCTAAGCTAAGCTAACTAGCTTCATATCTAGCAGATACACATGAGACTTCTTATAGAAACCTCTATGCTAAGCTAAGCTAACTAGCTTCATATCTAACAGATAAACATGAGTGACTTCTTATAGAAACCTCTGTGCTAAGCTAACTAGCTTCATATCTAGCAGATACACATGAGACTTCTTATAGAAACCTCTGTGCTAAGCTAAGCTAACTAGCTTCATATCTAGCAGATAAACATGAGTGACTTCTTATAGAAACCTCTGTGCTAAGCTAAGCTAACTAGCTTCATATCTAACAGATACACATGAGAGTGGTTTCTAGCAGACACCTCTATGCTAAGCTAACTAGCTTCATATGTAGCATATAAACATGAGAGTGGTTTCTAGCAGACACCTCTATGCTAAGCTAACTAGCTGTGGTTCCTGGTGCTCTGGAGGTGGAAGGAGAGGAAGGTCTTTCCCTGAATGTGGATCTTTTCTCTTCAAAGTAAAGAACGCTGCGCTTCGCTCTGAGCTTCGCTCTGAGCTCGTGTAAATAAATCCTCGGTGGAACCGGAGAGCAGTTTTGCGGTTCACGGATATAAAAACCAGGACGGTGCAGCTGCCGAGACTCCGCCGGCTTGAAGGAGCGACTGAAGGAACGACGTTTATTGTTTAATGCCACATTAGCAATCTGCAGCGTTCGGGGGTCGCTGCCAGCCGAGGCGGCTCGGAGCAGATGGGCCGCTCTGGAAGACGGATCCGCTGCCACATAAATTGTGAAGCCAAAGCAGGAACAGCACTAACGGCGTGTTATGGAGAGACCACGAGACCACGAGACCACGAGACCAGGACCGCTGCCAACGGAAACAGCTCATGTTTCTCCCTGTTCACACATTTGAGGGATGGATTCAGATGTTAGCGCTCGTTAGCACGACGGAGCCAAACAGAACCACTCACAGCGCCACACAGGGCAGATGTGTAGACGGGTACTTAGTGATGAGACCAGCAGAGACCCAGACCAGCAGAGACCATGACCCAGACCCAGCACAGACCAACAGAACCAAACAGAACCACTCACAGCTTCAAACAGCACCACCTTAGACCCAGACCCAGACCAGCAGAGACCATGACCCAGACCAGCAGAGACCCGCAGAGACCATGACCCAGACCAGCAGAGACCAGCAGAGACCATGACCCAGACCAGCAGAGACCATGACCCAGACCAGCAGAGACTAGCAGAGACCATGACCCAGACCAGCAGGCCGCCTCAGCTTGAGCTCCAGATGAAGATGAATCATCATCAGCTCTCGTTGAGCTTCATTAAACGTGTTTCAGGTTTTTAAATGTGAGAATTTGCTGCTTTCTTTGGTCTTAAAGTAAAGTGATATTTAGAGTGAAATGAATTGATGTTATAATATTTAAAGCTGTTGAGTTTGCATGTATCACAGAATAAACCATGAGACCATCATGAGTACGTTATCTAATCTGCTCCGTGTTCAGAGGATTGTAAACACGAAGCCTTTTCTTCTCATTTCAAAGGAACAGAATCTGACGTCTGATCAGTGGATCCACCAATCAGTGGAGTGCTTGTAGCCGCGCGGTGCGGACTATTATCTGGTAACCTGCCGGCCCAGCATGCAACAGAACAAGAGTATCTGAGCCCAGCAGACACAATTGACTTGTCATGTATGTTCCAGCTAATTAGCTCCTTTACGGCGGCGCCGTGTGAGCCGCCATTGATACGAACACGGCGGTAAATTGAGCGTGACGCCGCCATTCAGCCGGACAAAGACCTAATGGGGATTAATTAAAGGCCGTTAAGGGAGAGTGATGGCGGGGCAGCGTGCATGCTGGGTAGATAACGGGGCTCCTCTCTAACAGCGCTGTGATTGGTCCGTTAGTTGTGAGGGGGGGGGGCAGTTTGTCTTCACTCTGGAGATCACATGTTCAATACAAACACTTCATGCTCCACTTTGATCTGAGGGGTCATAGATTCATAACCTTTACTTTTTCTTGACTTTAAAACATTATTTTTCTGATGAAGATAAGTTCCATCACTGAAACATTCAAAGACTCATGAAATACTGAGTTTCTCCGTAGTTATTGTGCTGCTGTTAGCGCTGTTCGCACTGTTAGCACAGACTCAGGCGTCTCACCCCCCTCCCGTCTCCCCTCCTGGTCCCAGACCTCCTGGGTCCAGCATCCTGTGCCTGTCTGTTGAAGCCTGATTCCTGCTGGCTGCTGGTTCCTGTCTCAGGTCGGCTGCTGACAGCAGGAGGCCGTGGTCTCCTGAGAGGACACAGAGGAACGTCTCAGGTGATTGTGGGCCGATGGCTGTGACAGGTGATGGGGGGGGGGGCTTAATTCACTGACCGTTAGCTGGAGACGTGTTGATGCTCACGCTCACAGGCGCTGACAGAAGGCATTCCAGCTGCTCCTCCGCCGGGAATCACAATGAAGGATTTGACTTCTGCTGCTCTCCTCCTGAATCCTGCAGTCTAAAAGTCTCTCCTCCTCCACCTCATCATCCACAACAACACCCTCCTCCTCCTCCTCCTCCTCCTCCTCCTCCTCCTCCTCCTCCTCCTCCTCCTGGAAATTGGCTGAAGAGATTCTCAGTCATGGAGCTCCTGATTTTGTCGATCACTTTTCAATTAGCTAACGAGCTGAGCAGAAAGGTGCTCCTGGAGGAGCTGAGGGAGGACGGAGGAGCGCTGAGCCAGCACCACTTACCCACTCCTTCACACACAGCAATGAAATTAACTCAATATGATATCATCACCGTTATGCAACGGATCACACGGGGAGGCTGTTAGAGCGAGGCCAGCAGGAGGCCAGCAGGAGGCCAGCAGGAGGCCAGCAGGAGGCCAGCAGGAGGCCACGAGCGGACGAGGAGACAAAGACAGGAAGTGTCTCCTGCTAACTCCTGCTAGCGCACAGACTTGTGACTCTTTGAGGGAGAATATGTTTATAATTCTTATGGATTGTAGAAAGAAAATTATAATAATTGTTTTTTAATTCTCAGGAATCATATCAGCATCAAAACTCCTCCCACAATCAGAAGTTGTCCAATCGTAGCTGAGCAACCGCAACTATCCATGAGCTAACGTTAGCATGTCCAGCTAACTAGCTTACTACCTTCAGTAGTAGTGCGGTGATGAGGCCAGAGGTTAGCAGTTAGCATATCTTTACCAGGTGATGTTAGATAAATAGATTTAGAATAGATTAAATCTATCGCTGTGGGCTGCAGGTGTGTTGTGTAAACACTTTAAGTTTTCATATAATTATTATAAAGTCGTCCAAAAATCTGATGTTTTCCCCCAAATACACGTCGTCTGTACGAGCAGCTTAATGCAAAACACGGTTATTAAGAAGTGGACGTAGTCGTCGTGGTGACGTTGAGATCTCTGAAGTCTCTAGTTCGCCGTTTTGTCCGTCGCCATCTTGTTTTTTTCTCAACCAGTGAACATGAAGTGACCATATCAGGACTGAGGAGGAGCGACGTAGAGACCTGTCAATCACTGTGTAGCCCCGCCCCTAAAGCATCCCCTGCTTTATGGTCTGTGTGACTCTAAATGGACCATCATTTACTAAATGAACATCATGCTGTGTTGAAGAAGACTTGAAACTAGAGATTGAGACCATAAACTCATGTTTACAATGTTTACTGAGGTAATAAATCAAGAGAGAAGTAGAGTCATTTTCTCATAGACTTCTATACAACCAGAGGAGTCGCCCCCTGGTGGACACTAGAGAGAATGCAGTCCTGCTGATCGTCATGAAACACTCACACGTTCATGAAATGCTTCTGAGGTTAACTGTGATAATAAATGTGAACATCTAGTAAAGGAATAACTTTCTGAGGAGGTATTATGGGATGGATGTGGATGTGAGAGGAGGTGAGATGGACGGATTACAGCCTCACAGATGTGACCACATGACCAGCGTGACCACAGCGACCCGTGATGAAGTAGATCCTCCACGCGTGTGAGGCGGCTCCTGATGCCTCTGAAGGACGGAGACCAGTTCTATTATTCCAGTGATCACACATTGCTGCTGCTCACCGCTTCTTTACCTGCAGCACATTTTCCTTCTTTCTGTGAAATATGATTGTTGCATATTCTATTATTATGAAACAATATAATCTATTCTATCCGGTTGGTTTGATACTTAAAGCTTCAGAATGACGCTCTTCGTCTCAAACAAAGAATCCAACGTATTACAAACACTCATTCATACTGTTTATAGTGTGTTTAAATGAGCATTAATAACAACAATAGAACTTAATAACAAAGCTGAGTAGTGGACTAGCTGGTCTCCACACACACACACACACACACACACACACACACACACACACACACACACACACACACACACACACACACACACACTCGGGAGCTGGTGTCCGGATGCAAATGACTTCCCAAGGTCCTTGTGGTTCGCTCATTAACTTTCCTCCAGCGTGAGTCTAACTTTATTATTGACTGCACAGAATACACAATGCAGCGACCTCTGACCCCAGCAACTAAACCTCTGCTGAGATCCATCACACACACACACACACACTATACACACACACACACACACACTATACACACACACACACTATATATACACACTCACTATACACACACTCTCACACACACACACACACACACACACACACACTATACACACACACACTATACACACACACACTATACACACACTATATACACACAGACACACACACTATACACACACACACACTATACACACACACACACACTATATATACACACTCACTATACACACACTCTCACACACACACACACACACACACACACACACTATACACACACACACTATACACACACACACTCTCACACACACTATATACACACAGACACACACACTATACACACACACACACTATACACACACACACACACTATACACACACACACACACTAATGTAACGTGTGTTAGTCATGAATATGTATGAGGCCAGACTTCACAGAGTTTATTCTCGTGGTTCTTCTTCTGCGTGTGATATCTACCCCCCCCCCCCCCCCCCCCCACAGGGCTTATGCAGATATCCGACCCAGAGAATCAACACATCAGGAGCAGCTGACATCGGTCCTGATATATTGAATCGTTAGCAGACAGAATCACTTAAGCCGATCCACTAACACGACGTTTCCTCTCGTTGACCCTCGAGGGCCGAAGTCTGACAAGTGGAGCCGCAGAAAGTTCATTAATAATGAGAAATAAATCAATTTAACGCTGAGACGCAGAGAAACGCTCCGATGTGTCTCATTAAATATGAATCTGTGTTTATATGATGCTGCTGCACTCAGCCAATGGTGAGAATACTGCTGTTAATGATGACGACAATAACAGTGATAACAATAACAACAATAACAATAACAGTGATAACAATAACAATAACAACAATAACAGTGATAACAATAATAATAAAACTAATTACAATCATAATAATAACCTCTCTTTTCATTCTACTTAACCCCCCCTCACTAAATGTAACAGTCAGTCATTTTCTCCTCTCTCACTCCTCTCCTCTCTCACTCCTCTCTCTCTCCTCTCTCACTCCTCTCCTCTCTCACTCCTCTCCTCTCTCACTCCTCTCCTCTCTCACTCCTCTCTCTCTCCTCTCTCACTCCTCTCCTCTCTCACTCCTCTCCTCTCTCACTCCTCTCCTCTCTCACTCCTCTCTCTCTCCTCTCTCACTCCTCTCCTCTCTCACTGCTCTCCTCTCTCACTCCTCTCTCTCTCCTCTCTCACTCCTCTCTCTCTCCTCTCTCACTCCTCTCCTCTCTCACTGCTCTCCTCTCTCACTCCTCTCTCTCTCCTCTCTCACTCCTCTCCTCTCTCACTCCTCTCTCTCTCCTCTCTCACTCCTCTCCTCTCTCACTCCTCTCTCTCTCCTCTCTCACTCCTCTCCTCTCTCACTGCTCTCCTCTCTCACTCCTCTCTCTCTCCTCTCTCACTCCTCTCTCACTCCTCTCCTCTCTCACTCCTCTCTCTCTCCTCTCTCACTCCTCTCTCACTCCTCTCCTCTCTCACTCCTCTCCTCTCTCACTCCTCTCCTCTCTCACTCCTCTCTCACTCCTTTTTGACCAGAATTGAGGACATTTGATATTTGTAAATAAGTCATAAATAAATAAAGTAAAGATGTATTTTCTGTATTTCCTTTGTCGTATCTTTGTAACTGTTCAAGTGTCGGAGATCAAAGGTGTTTAATAAATGTAAAGATTTAAAAAGAGACTAAACTTCATAAAGTGACGCATATGAACACATGAAGTGTTTGAAATGTTGCAGGTGAAATCAGAATAACACGCTCGTGATGCGGAGGAATCCCACCGATGATCTGCTGATATGTGTGTTTATATATATTTATATATATAATATATATAAAAGCAATACATCACTGGTTGCAACATATTTAAATGCAGCAGTTAGATCCGTGTCGGTGCTCTGCAGTAATGGGCGATCAGAGAGAAACCGATTGTTCTGCTACTCACATGCAGCAGCCCCCCCCCCCCCCCCCCCCCTCATGTATCTCTGCACAGAGGAAGTAGACGCTACTCCGATGTGACACGAGACAAATGTTTCATTCAAATGTTGCTTTCGCATATTGTGGAGGAAGTAATGAATTCCTGCCCGGTCTCCGGTTCAGCGTGTCGGAGTGCAGCCGCGGCTCCACAGCAGCAAAATTAAATTTAATGTTCCAGCCGCCGTTCGGGGGGGAAAGGTGCATAAATCACAGCTTTCCTTGATTTGCATGGAGTGTGTGAGGCGATCAGAAATAAACCGGGACGGAAAATATGATGTCACGGGCAAAAAACAATGTAATCTCAGAGCTGCTAATAAAAAGCAGCAGCAGGCGGGCGGTGTAATTCAGACGCTGCTCCCGGGTCAAGTATATTATTAAAAACATAACCTTTCATTCAGGAGCCACGTTTGGAAAGTTTAATATCGTTTCTCTCAACGAGGAAGATGAACGTTTGAACCTCTAAAATCAACTGAAAACAAACATCTTCATCATGTTCACGTGAGACAGAATCATCAATGAACGCTTCATCGATTAGTCAGAATAACCAGCGTCTCCTTTAAACACGCCTTTGTCTTTCATCTCACCTGCTGCAGACTAAACGACTTCATCACATTCATCTTCATCATCGCTTACTTTATGTTCATTTGTGATGTTTGAGAGAGAAGATGTGATCGTTCTTCTGATTACATCAAGAAAACCAACAGAAGTGACCTTCTGGTTCAGTTCACTATGAAATAACAATAATATGAGCTCAGATTCACATTCACTATTAATGAAGACCCAGAACACGCTGAGGGACTACATCTCCCAGCAGGCCTGGGGACGCCTCAGGACCCCAGCAGGCCTGGGGACGCCTCAGGACCCCAGCAGGCCTGGGGACGCCTCGGGACCCCAGCAGGCCTGGGGACGCCTCGGGACCCCAGCAGGCCTGGGGACGCCTCGGGACCCCCACAATGAGCTGGAACATGTTGGGGCGAGAGGGAAGTCTGGGTCAGCCTGCTGGGCTGCTGCCACCACGACCCGACCCGATGAGAGGAGGAGATGGATGGATGGATAGATGGATGGATAGATGGATGGATGGATGGATGGATGGATGGATGGATGGATGGATGGATGGATGGATGGATGGATGGATGGATGGATGGATGGATGGATGGATGGATGGATGGATGGATAGATGGATGGATGGATGGATGGATGGATGGATGGATGGATGGAATGATTAGATGGATGGATGGATGGATGGATGGATAGATGGATGGATGGATAGATGGATGGATAGATGGATGGATGGATGGATGGATGGTAAAACGTTATCATTTTAGTTTTATTTGTATTTCTCTCCAAACGTCATCTCTTCATCTCTGATTGGTGCTTTTGATCTAAAGTGAGCAACCAGGTGTGAAATATTGATCTCTATTAATGAGAATGTAGAGATTTACAGACGCACCTGAACGCATCGTTAGAAAATAATCAATGTAAGAATGTAAACGTCTTTATAACTTCTTATTCATCACTAAAAACCATCTCGGTCACTTCTGTTATTAATCAGCTGCTTTACAGGTTTGAACTTGATTAACTCTAATCTCATTCGTCTCAATGTATTCCAATAATTATCTTATTAATGTCAAAGTCTTTAGAATCGTTTTGCTGGTTTCGTCCTCGAGCATTCGATCAAATACGATAACTCACAATGAAACAATAAAGCTCCGTGATAATCAGGTTCATCTGTGATGCTTCTATTCCTGTAAGTACAACACACACACACACACACACACACACACACACACACACACACACACACACACACACACACACACACACACACACACACACACACACACACACACACACACACACAGGCCCCATTAGGAATCAGCTGTGATCAATACCCAGTGAATTAGAGTGCTACTGATCTGATTAACTCCACATTATTTTCTACTGGCCCTTATTTAGGATGCATGATGAGAACTTTCTTTCTTTTCCTTTAAATGAAACAAACTCATCCTGAGTCCACGTTCACTAAATCTACGCTGAGGACAAGGAGATCTCTATGGACCCTTAGAGACCTCTAGGAGATCTCTTTGGACCTTTAGAGACCACGAGATCTCTCTGGACCTTTAGAGACCTCTAGGAGACCTCTATGGACCTTTAGAGACCACTAGGAGATCTCTTTGGACCTTTAGAGACCTCTAGGAGATCTCTCTGGACCTTTAGAGACCACTAGGAGATCTCTTTGGACCTTTAGAGACCACGAGATCTCTCTGGACCTTTAGAGACCACGAGATCTCTCTGGACCTTTAGAGACCACGAGATCTCTCCAGACCTTTAGAGACCACGAGATCTCTCTGGACCTTTAGAGACCACGAGATCTCTCTGGACCTTTAGAGACCTCTAGGAGATCTCTCTGGACCTTTAGAGACCACGAGATCTCTCTGGACCTTTAGAGACCTCTAGGAGATCTCTCTGGACCTTTAGAGACCACGAGATCTCTCTGGACCTTTAGAGACTGCTGCTTTGAGTCTCAACATTTCATCACATGTACTTGAGTTTAATTTGATTGAAACTGTAGTTTTTATGCTCAGATATTGTAGACTTTTAAAATCGTTGTTTGTTGGTTGAACAGTTCTTACTCTGGATGTAAACCTGATCTGAGTCCTGAACCCGGGTCCTGGGGGGGGGGGGGGGGGTGCAGGTTATTGAAATGAAATGGATCTACTCTAAATGGCTGAGGAACAGGAGGAGAGAGTCCTCCCGAGGCATGATGGGATTAGTGTTGGGCTACAGAGCGATTGCGGCGGCCCTGGATGGAGAGGTTCAGGTGTAGCGGCTCACCCCTGAAGTTAAAGAGATTATCAACAATGAAGATAATCTAAAGAAAAGTTCCTGCACTCCTCCGACACCAGGAAAACTCTCGGCCTCTTCCAAACAAATTCCCAGAAAAGGCTTTTTATTGTATGAGTGTTGTGCGGTACAGGTGGCCGAGAGCTCACCCTGTGATCCGCTCGCCTCCACAAACTCAATAACACGCTCGGGACGGATGAGAGGCTTTCATATTAAAAGCCATATATTCTGATTAATTCTTCTCTTTCAGATTCTACGCCGTAAGAAAACAGAAGACGTCTCTCGGAGCCGAGAGGCAGACGGATGTTTTTATACGTTGCCTTCGTTTAAGAGATGATCACCGCACTGCTGCGTTCCAGGACCATCGGACTCATTTATTACCGTTGATCATGAACGAAGGACACGTTACTGCTCATAATCCTTCATTTAAACTCTGATTCACGCTCATCTACAACCGCCTCCAGAATTATAATCATAAAACAGATTCAGTCTGACCAGTTAGCTGCAAACGTTCATAACTAGAAATCATTCATCAACAAGAGGATGAAGATCTGAACCTTCATCATCCACCATCGTCTCTCTGTGACTGACGACCAATCACAAGTGACAAAAGACACAATAACCCTCAAAATATTATGTTTTTACCAAAATAATTCAACAAATCTTCTAAATATTACAATTTTCTAAATCTAAACACCAACTTTTTCTCCAAATCTTACATTGTTCTTGCTTATTGAGAATATGTTTGACATACTACGTACATGTTCTCAACATGAAGAATCTCTACATGTGTTCATGTTAAACTCTTTATTCTTCTGATTCAGAGAATAAAACATTCAGGTGTTCCATATGTACAGAAAGCTCTGCTGTAATAATGTGAAGAAGATGAATTCATATCCTTCTTTATGGGGACATGTCAGATGGAAGTGGTTCCTTCATGGTGTTTGTGTTCCAGAGGAGAACGTTATGAGGAACGCAGCGTCGTGAAACCAAGGAACCATCTGTGATGTTCCCGCGCTGCACAGAACAACGCTTAACGTCCGTATGTCTGCACACACACGTCTTCTTCAGACATCAGAGAACCTCCATGAAGCTGTCAATCAAACTAGACCTTCACGTCTCCTCATCAAATGATATCTGAACGTCACGGCTCATTTATCATGAAATACTTTAAGAAAAGATCGATATTAATTATCCATCTGATCTGTTGAAGTATTTCATTGTGATCGTGTTGTTACCGTGGATATTTTCCTTCCTGCTCGTGTCTTTTCACAATAAAATGTAATAAGGCGACACGTTGCAGCTTCACAGTAACCTTTCAAAATAAAGCTGCTTCATGAAAGCGACTCAGATCCTGAGTCCCGAGTACTGATCAGTCACCTGATCATCAATCCTTTCCACGACGGATTTCATCGTTAAAATGTCACAAGATTGAGATAATTATCCCGCGAACCGGAGTCAGATTCAAATAACCGAAGAAGAAGAAGAAGAAGAAGAAGAAGAAGAAGAAGAAGAAGAAGAAGAAGAAGAAGAAGAAGAAGAAGAAGAAGAAGAAGACACACTCGACTGCATGTGTTTGAAGAAGTGAAGGTGCAAGTTGTTGGTGTACGTGCGGCAGCGAGGGGGGGGGGGGCTGTGATGGGGGGGGCTGTGATGGGGGGGGGGCTGTGATGGGGGGGCTGTGATGGGGGGGCTGTGATGGGGGGGGCTGTGATGGGGGGGGGGGCTGTGATGGGGGGGCTGTGATGGGGGGGGCTGTGATGGGGGGGGCTGTGATGGGGGGGGGGGGCTGTGATGGTGGTGGGGGGGGCTGTGATGGGGGGGCTGTGATGGGGGGGGCTGTGATGGGGGGGGGGGGCTGTGATGGTGGGGCTGTGATGGGGGGGGCTGTGATGGGGGGGGGGGGGCTGTGATGGTGGTGGGGGGGGCTGTGATGGGGGGGCTGTGATGGGGGGGGCTGTGATGGGGGGGGGGGGGCTGTGATGGTGGTGGGGGGGGCTGTGATGGGGGGGCTGTGATGGGGGGGGCTGTGATGGGGGGGGGGGGCTGTGATGGTGGGGCTGTGATGGGGGGGGCTGTGATGGGGGGGGGGGCTGTGATGGGGGGGCTGTGATGGGGGGGGCTGTGATGGGGGGGCTGTGATGGGGGGGGCTGTGATGGGGGGGGGGGCTGTGATGGGGGGGCTGTGATGGGGGGGGCTGTGATGGGGGGGCTGTGATGGGGGGGGGCTGTGATGGGGGGGGGGGCTGTGATGTTGGGGGGGGGGGGGGGGAGAAACACACAAAGCCAAACAGCAGCGAGTCAAATGAATTTCAAAGCGGAGCCGGAAGAGATTTCTGCAGCAATGAGCCAAAAGCTTCCTGGTTTCTGAGGGAAGAACGACAACACAGAAGTAGAAGAAGAAGAAAAAACGCTGCAAATAAAAAAGCAAAGCAATCAATCACGAGAAGAAGAAGTCGTTGCTGCTTCCAGGCAGCGGAGAACGAGACGCCGGCAGAATATGCAAACTCCTCCTCCTGAAGATAAATGGGCATTCCTGAGGAGCCGCCGAAAGTTTACTGTCACAAACACTAATTAATCACCGCGGCAGCCGGCGATTAATCATATATTAATGAGATGGTCTCTTTGCTTTGGCCCCGGCCGGGGGCCTCCTCTCGGGGCCCCGGGGCCCCTAGAAGCCTCGCGGAGCACAAAGCATCCAGAGACTCCATCAATCTTACAGCAGACAGACGGACACCTTGAGAGGAGACGACAAACACACGGGACAGCTAGAGTCCCACACATCTGGATATTTATATATTTATATATATTTATATTTATATATTTATATTTATATATATACAAACAACACAGTTATAATGATTCTGATCATAGATATTCAGCGTGTTCACAACTTTATCTTCATGTGTGTCAGAGATGAATTTAAATATACATCTTAAACCTGAAACCTATCTACGTCATGTTTTAATGTTTGTTAAAGTCTCAGTAGTGATAACTAAATGATATGATTATTAAACATATTACAAACTAAACACTTTAAAACTCTAAAATAATCATTTAAATGAATCATTAATTTGTTGGTATGTTGTTCAGACACTATGCTACGCTGATTAGTGTAACATGTGTGGTGTTTGTTATAAATGTACGTTGGTACATAGAGGGTGATAAGAAGCTGTACATGGAGGGACTTAGGACCCAGGGGAATGTAGGGGAAGGAAACAGGAAGAGATGCCACACAAACAGCTGTTCACCGCTCGCTGCCGGTTCTTGTGTTAAAAATGTCGCTGAATAATAAAATATAAAAACTGAGTTAACGCGAGATAACATAATTGTCGTTGTTAATTAATGAATGCGTTAATACGATAATAACGCGTTAACGTGCCCAGCACTAATATATATATTTATATATAGTTATACATTTAGATTCTCGTTATCGCTCTGAGAGACACGCGATCAAATGGAATTTTGTTTTATTGTTGCAGCTCACGAAACAAATTCACTGATTTTAAAATGAGACTCACTGCTGCAAAGCACTCTGGGTAATTATGTTGCTGTTGTGTGTGTTTGAGGAAACATTATGATGAAGAAGTTGATAACTAGAAGAACTACTCTGATCTGTTACTGCAGGAAAAGTACTCATCCTGCAGAATAATATGTATGATATCAGTGTATTAATACATCTATAATGTATTCATCACTTTAATGACGTCATATTCTGCTGGTAGTTTAATCTAAAATATGACATCATCATTTATTTAGCTACATGTGAACACTTCGTAATAACGTTATAATTTACCTTCAACCAGTACTCGTTTTCACTGAGCAGAGCCTGAAGGCATCATGCAAGTCAATACATAAATGACATTATAATATAATAAAACATACCATAATATAACACAATATACGTCTTTCTAAATGTATACTGTTGCTTGTGCCTCCTGTCTTTATGCTAAGCTAAGCTAAACACATTCTTTAAACAGCTGTTTTACAATATGACCGCATCACCTGACCCCTGACTCACCTGTGTGATGAGTCAACAGAGTGTGTGTGTGTGTGTGTGTGTGTGTGTGTGTGTGTGTGTGTGTGTGTGCGTGCGTGTGTGTGTGTGTGTGTGTGACCTGAGCGCTTCCTCTGCAGAAATGTTTGTCACTCGTTGGTCATTAATAAACTGAAGCAGTGAATTAAACAGAGCTGCTGTGAATGCTGATGGAGAGAACTGCTGCTGCATCACCTGCTGTATGCAGATCAGTGTGAGGGTCAACTGCTGCACACACACACACACACACGCACACACACTCACACACACACACACACACTCACACACACACACACTCACACACACACACTCACTCATACACACTCACACACACACACACACACACACACACACACACACTCACACACACACACTCACTCATACACACTCACACACACACGCACACACACACACACACTCACACACACACACACACACACACACACACACACACACACACACACACACAGCATCACGTGTTCATTTACATAAAACGTCTGGAATCAATAAAGTTGAATTGAATCAATGACGACTGATTTAAATGTTTAACATGATTTTAAACTGAATCTCTTTTGGTCAGTTTGTGGAACATAATCCATGATTAATAATAAAATAAATATGAACCCCGTTCCCTCCAGTGCTCTCCTCCACCGACGCCTCATTAAGTGAATGGAGCTAAATGAAGCGAGGCCTCACTTCACACCTGCAGGAGAGTGAAGGAAATGAAGTGTGAAGTTACAGAAAGACGTCTTTAACACACAGACTGAGACTCAGCTAATGAGCCCCGAAGGACTCAATGAATCCACATCCAGAGCCTCTAAAGACACAGGACTCAATGAATCCACATCCAGAGCCTCTAAAGACACAGAAGGACTCAATGAATCCACATCCAGAGCCTCTAAAGATACAGAAGGACTCAATGAATCCACATCCAGAGCCTCTAAAGACACAGAAGGACTCAATGAATCCACATCCAGAGCCTCTAAAGACACAGGACTCAATGAATCCACATCCAGAGCCTCTAAAGATACAGAAGGACTCAACGAATCCACATCCAGAGCCTCTAAAGATACAGGACTCAATGAATCCACATCCAGAGCCTCTAAAGACACAGGACTCAATGAATCCACATCCAGAGCCTCTAAAGACACAGAAGGACTCAATGAATCCACATCCAGAGCCTCTAAAGATACAGAAGGACTCAATGAATCCACATCCAGAGCCTCTAAAGATACAGAAGGACTCAATGAATCCACATCCAGAGCCTCTAAAGATACAGAAGGACTCAATGAATCCACATCCAGAGCCTCTAAAGACACAGAAGGACTCAATGAATCCACATCCAGAGCCTCTAAAGACACAGAAGGACTCAATGAATCCACATCCAGAGCCTCTAAAGATACAGAAGGACTCAACGAATCCACATCCAGAGCCTCTAAAGATACAGAAGGACTCAATGAATCCACATCCAGATCCTCTAAAGATACAGAAGGACTCAATGAATCCACATCCAGATCCTCTAAAGATACAGAAGGACTCAATGAATCCACATCCAGATCCTCTAAAGATACAGAAGGACTCAACGAATCCACATCCAGAGCCTCTAAAGATACAGAAGGACTCAATGAATCCACATCCAGATCCTCTAAAGACACAGAAGGACTCAATGAATCCACATCCAGATCCTCTAAAGATACAGAAGGACTCAATGAATCCACATCCAGAGCCTCTAAAGATACAGAAGGACTCAATGAATCCACATCCAGAGCCTCTAAAGAACCTCACTTTCATCCATATTAAAATGTAAATGTTGAATTTCATCTTAATTCACTTCCAGCTGTTCCTTTAAAAAATATATATTTATTGCTTTATTTATGCTGAAGGTTTGATTAATTTACACATTTGTCATTATTATTACTTGTAATCTCTATTTTCAGTAAGTGGAGCTTGTTCTTGTTGCTTATTGTAAACGAGTTTTAATGAATGAAACATTAATAAACTAATAAATTAATAAATCAACTCAGCAACAACAATCGAGCTTAAAAACATCATCTGAAGCAGGAAATAAAGACGATAACATTTGAATAAAATCTGATGATCTGATGAAAGACGCTGTCCTGGTGCATCATGGGAAATGCCCCCCCCACCCCTCCCCCGTCCTTGTTGACTCCCTTTTAAACCGAGGACGTTGTGGACGGGAATCAAACCCTGATTGGAGACAAACGGTCCTAATGAAGCACTCAGGACTAATCAGAGCTCGTAGAACCACAAGAACCTTAAACCGGTTCCTCATCCCGTCAACGACCCCCAGACTCGTACGTGTCATAACGGCCCCCGAGCGGCGTGATGACATAATAAACATGCAACCTCGTGCTCGGGTTCGTCACAGAGACGCTCTCTAACTGGTTTGTCTCTGTAATTACACACCAGCAGCAGAGGCGGGTGGAGGGGGGGGGGGGGGGTTACTCTCGTCCTCCACTACATTACCCAGGACCACCTGAGGGGGGAGCACTGATAGATGTCCCTCATGGGCCCATGGGGGGGGGGGGGGGGTGATGGCTTAAAAGCAAGGTAGCCACGAGAGACCCATTGACCTGAGGACAGTCAGTCACTGCTGCTTTAATGAAGGACATCGAACACACGACACAAGAAGCTTCAGTCTCAACCGTCACAGGAAGAACACAGATGTTACAAAGTCAGACAGAGAAGAAGAAGAACCTGTTCACATGAAGAAGAGATGAGGATATGCTATGCTACGTTACGCTACGCTAAGATAAGATAGGGTTGCTACACGATGCAATAAGATACGATAAGATAAGATACGCTATACTATGTTACGCTACGCTAAGATAAGCTAGGCTAAGATAAGCTAAGATATGCTACTCTAAGATAAGATATGCTACGTTACGCTACGCTAAGATAAGATAGGGTTCCTACACGATGCAATAAGATACGATAAGATAAGATACGCTATACTATGTTACGCTACGCTAAGATAAGCTAGGCTAAGATAAGCTAAGATATGCTACTCTAAGATAAGATATGCTACGTTACGCTACGCTAAGATAAGATAGGGTTCCTACACGATGCAATAAGATACGATAAGATAAGATACGCTATACTATGTTACGCTACGCTAAGATAAGCTAGGCTAAGATAAGCTAAGATATGCTACTCTAAGATAAGATATGCTACGTTACGCTACGCTAAGATAAGATAGGGTTCCTACACGATGCAATAAGATACGATAAGATAAGATACGCTATACTATGTTACGCTACGCTAAGATAAGCTAGGCTAAGATAAGCTAAGATATGCTACTCTAAGATAAGATATGCTACGTTACGCTACGCTAAGATAAGATAGGGTTCCTACACGATGCAATAAGATACGATAAGATAAGATACGCTATACTATGTTACGCTACGCTAAGATAAGCTAGGCTAAGATAAGCTAAGATATGCTACTCTAAGATAAGATATGATACGCTACGCTAAGATAAGATAGGGTTCCTACACGATGCAATAAGATACGATAAGATAAGATACGCTATACTATGTTACGCTACGCTAAGATAAGATACGCTACGCTAAGATATGCTACGCTAAGATAAGATATGAAACGCTACGCTAAGATAAGATATGAAACGCTAAAATAAGATGAGAGGGTTAGGGGAAGTATAAAGTAGGTGAGTAAAGTATAAGTACCTCAATGTACTGATGTACTTAGTTACTTCCCCCTCTGTGTGTCGGCGTAGCCGGCTGCCAGAGAGGATTGTGGGAAATGCCCGGCTGTGTGGTAACGTTAACATTAATGTTATGATTGGTCGGGTGGAGGCTCTTTGATGACTTAATGAGAGGTCTGAGGGAGCAGCTCAGCGGGGGGGGGGGGGGGGACCTCCCACATCAAACAGAGCCCCCCCCCCCACAAGACTCCCTCTCTGTGAGTTTCAGCTGCAACTTAAAGCTGCTTCAATGTTCAGTTCCAGAAACAGAAGAAAGAACTTCTATCAGTGATAATTAGGATTGTGTAGATAAAACTGTAAACTTGTAAACAAGTGACTTTATTTGTGTGATAAATAAAGAGTTTGTGCAGTGATGTGTTGGTTTGTTTGTTGTTGTAATTCTCGTTTTGGCCACAAGAGGCTGAAGAGCATCTCTACCTCATAAAACGCTCATGAGCTCTTCCTGGAGAGTCTTAGTTTCTCTATAAAACTGTAAAACAAGCTGCAGATATTGTGTGTAAACTACAATCAGCTGGTAGAGAACATGGACGCTTTTAGAACTTGAGGTCGAGATGAACTTCAGCCTCTCGTGGTCAGAATGAGAACAACAAACAAACACTTCCTGTCAAACAGAAAACTTCAGAAGTCATAAACTCAGGAGAGAAACTCTTCAGACCAGAGCTCCAAACTATGGTTTCATGTTACACTTTAATCTAAAATATATATATAAATAAATATATAACTCCACCCGAACACCTGCAAACACCGGAGAGAGATTCACATTCTAGAAGTTATTGATTGTTCAAATAAAGTTACTAAAGCTGTGAGACAAACTATGAACCTGTGAGACGTAGAGGAGCAGAAGTACATGTGTAGTATGTCAACGTTGTACTTCAGCTCCAGTACTTGAGTAAAAGTACTTTAAGTACATTCCACCTCTGGCTCCACGTCAAACATGATGATTAATGATCCAAGAGTCAAATAAACTGTCAGCGCTCCAGAACAAACACAGCTATTCATGTGTGTGTGTGTGTGTGTGTGTGTCTCTGTGTGTGCGTGTGTGTGTGTGTGCGTGTGTGTGTGTGTCTCTGTGTGTGTGTGTCTCAGAGTTTACTCAGCTTGGGGATTACATGCTACAGATGGCGGCTCTGATGTCACAGGAGGAAAATATTATGTCAGCGCTGCGTTTGAAGGAGCGAGAGAAGAAGAAAGTCCGACCTCACAGGACTTCAGCCCGTCGTTAACACTCTGAATCCACGATGGCCACCGACATCCAGCCGCTATGAGAGCAGACCTGGTGTTTCCTTTAGAGCAGGAGGTCCTGTGGAGCTTCCTCCAGACCATTGAGCTCCAACGCTCAACACACAGACACAAGCTACCACATCAAAGGGAGGAGGAGGAGGGAGGATGATGGGAAGTATATTTTAAAACTCAGTGTGACTTCACTCTGCAGCCATCAGCAGGACCATGAGGAGGGGGAGGAGTCCGTGTTCCACGTTTAATTTGAATGTGTGAGATTTGTGTGGAGGCTGGATTGGTTGCAGACACACACTGATGTTTATCTCCACACGGTTCTCACATGATTAAAGATTAAAGGTTCCTCAGTCAGGCTCCTCTTCGCTGACCTCAGACCAGATTCACCTCTGCAGCTCTCAGCTGGGAAAAGTTCACTCTCACTTTCTCAACAGACGCCTCTCGGCTGATTTCACAGACGTGTTACGGTCATGTGTGCCGCTCGGCCACCGATCCGCCTCCAGTTTGTCTGGATGTTAAGAATATCTGAGACAAAACTACAGCCTGAGCTTCACATTGTTGTTATAGTTCAGTCGGGGTTCATAGTTGTGTTTTTATGACGAAGGAGACAACGACTGGACGTAGGAGACAACGACGGGACCTAGGAGACAACGACGGGACGTAGGAGACAACGACAGGACTTAGGAGACAACGACTGGACGTAGGAGACAACGACGGGACTTAGGAGACAACGACGGGACGTAGGAGACAACGACGGGACGTAGGAGACAACGACTGGGCGTAGGAGACAATGACGGGAAGTAGGAGACAACGACGGGACGTAGGTCGCAACGACGGGACGTAGGTCGCAACGACGGGACGTAGGACACGACTGGGCGTAGGAGACAACGACTGGACGTAGGTCGCAACGACGGGACGTAGGAGACAACGACGGGACGTAGGACACGACTGGGCGTAGGAGACAACGACTGGACGTAGGTCGCAACGACGGGACGTAGGACACGACTGGGCGTAGGAGACAACGACGGGACGTAGGTCGCAACGACGGGACGTAGGTCGCAACGACGGGACGTAGGACACGACTGGGCGTAGGAGACAACGACGGGACGTAGGAGACAACGACTGGACGTAGGAGACAACGACTGGGCGTAGGAGACAACGACGGGACGTAGGAGACAACGACTGGACGTAGGAGACAACGACTGGGCGTAGGAGACAATGACGGGAAGTAGGAGACAACGACGGGACGTAGGTCGCAACGACGGGACGTAGGTCGCAACGACGGGACGTAGGACACGACTGGGCGTAGGAGACAACGACAGGACTTAGGAGACAACGACTGGACGTAGGAGACAACGACTGGGCTTAGGAGACAACGACGGGACTTAGGAGACAACGACGGGACTTAGGAGACAACGACGGGACTTAGGAGACAACGACGGGACATAGGAGACAACGACTGGACGTAGGAGACAACGACTGGGCGTAGGAGACAACGACTGGACGTAGGAGACAACGACTGGGCGTAGGAGACAATGACGGGAAGTAGGAGACAACGACTGGGCGTAGGAGACAACGACTGGGCGTAGGAGACAACGACGGGACGTAGGTCGCAACGACGGGACGTAGGACACGACTGGGCGTAGGAGACAACGACTGGACGTAGGTCGCAACGACGGGACGTAGGACACGACTGGGCGTAGGAGACAACGACTGGACGTAGGACACGACTGGGCGTAGGAGACAACGACTGGACGTAGGAGACAACGACGGGACGTAGGAGACGACTGGGCGTAGGAGACAACGACTGGACGTAGGAGACAACGACTGGACGTAGGACACGACTGGGCGTAGGAGACAACGACTGGACGTAGGAGACAACGACGGGACGTAGGAGACGACTGGGCGTAGGAGACAACGACTGGACGTAGGAGACAACGACGGGACGTAGGACACGACTGGGCGTAGGAGACAACGACTGGACGTAGGAGACAACGACGGGACGTAGGACACGACTGGGCGTAGGAGACAACGACGGGACGTAGGAGACAACGACTGGACGTAGGACACGACTGGACGTAGGAGACAACGACTGGGCGTAGGAGACAACGACGGGACGTAGGACACGACTGGACGTAGGAGACAACGACTGGGCGTAGGAGACAACGACGGGACGTAGGACACGACTGGACGTAGGAGACAACGACGGGACGTAGGACACGACTGGGCGTAGGAGACAACGACGGGACGTAGGAGACAACGACTGGACGTAGGAGACAACGACTGGACGTAGGACACGACTGGACGTAGGAGACAACGACTGGGCGTAGGAGACAACGACGGGACGTAGGACACGACTGGGCGTAGGAGACAACGACGGGACGTAGGACACGACTGGACGTAGGAGACAACGACTGGGCGTAGGAGACAACGACGGGACGTAGGACACGACTGGACGTAGGAGACAACGACTGGGCGTAGGAGACAACGACGGGACGTAGGACACGACTGGACGTAGGAGACAACGACTGGACGTAGGAGACAACGACGGGCCGCAAGACAAGAAATAGCAGGCGGTGACGGTGGGACTTTTTTCATTGCAGTTGTATTTTTATTGCTATGTGTGTATTGTCGGCTTTTGAAATAATGCGGTTTCTCTGAAATCTGAATTTATTGTTCACTGAAAACGTCTCTCTGCTGAGAGAGACGTGTGTGTGTTCTGGTCCTGATCCGTGTTCCGGTCCATGTGTGTGATCCTTCAGAATTCATCCTGTCACACGTTACCGTCCCATGACTTCATGGATGTGAGCATCAGATCCATGGAGACCTGTGTGTAACCCGCCGCCATCAGACAGCCAATGGGAGCGGTCGGAGGAGCGCGTTGTGACCGATGCAGCGTGAAGCCGTGACGTGGAGGAGGATGAAGGCTGAGCTTTGTTGCAGGATGATGAGGGGCAGTGCCAAGATATGTTAGACTCGTGATCTCTGGAAATAGATATTTATATCTTATATTTAGCTTTAGTCGGGATGGAGGGACGAGTCCCCTTCACTCTGATTAAAGAAGTGTTTTATTACTAAAACATGTCAAAGAAAAGACAATAAAATAACACTATTTACCTCTCAGGATGTAGAATACCATCATTATATATTATACATGTTCTCTATCAGCTGATTATAGACTACAGGTTATTCTATCAGCTGATTATAGACTACAGGTTATTCTATCAGCTGATTATAGACTACAGGTTATTCTATCAGCTGATTATAGACTACAGGTTATTATATCAGCTGATTATAGACTACAGGTTATTATATCAGCTGATTATAGACTACAGGTTATTATATCAGCTGATTATAGACTACAGGTTATTCCATCAGCTGATTATAGACTACAGGTTATTATATCAGCTGATTATAGACTACAGGTTATTATATCAGCTGATTATAGACTACAGGTTATTATATCAGCTGATTATAGACTACAGGTTATTCTATCAGCTGATTATAGACTACAGGTTATTATATCAGCTGATTATAGACTACAGGTTATTATATCAGCTGATTATAGACTACAGGTTATTCTATCAGCTGATTATAGACTACAGGTTATTATATCAGCTGATTATAGACTACAGGTTATTATATCAGCTGATTATAGACTACAGGTTATTCTATCAGCTGATTATAGACTACAGGTTATTCTATCAGCTGATTATAGACTACAGGTTATTATATCAGCTGATTATAGACTACAGGTTATTATATCAGCTGATTATAGACTACAGGTTACTCTATCAGCTGATTATAGACTACAGGTTATTATATCAGCTGATTATAGACTACAGGTTATTATATCAGCTGATTATAGACTACAGGTTATTATATCAGCTGATTATAGACTACAGGTTATTATATCAGCTGATTATAGACTACAGGTTATTCTATCAGCTGATTATAGACTACAGGTTATTATATCAGCTGATTATAGACTACAGGTTACTCTATCAGCTGATTATAGACTACAGGTTATTATATCAGCTGATTATAGACTACAGGTTATTATATCAGCTGATTATAGACTACAGGTTATTCTATCAGCTGATTATAGACTACAGGTTACTCTATCAGCTGATTATAGACTACAGGTTACTCTATCAGCTGATTATAGACTACAGGTTATTATATCAGCTGATTATAGACTACAGGTTATTCTATCAGCTGATTATAGACTACAGGTTATTCTATCAGCTGATTATAGACTACAGGTTATTCTATCAGCTGATTATAGACTACAGGTTATTATATCAGCTGATTATAGACTACAGGTTATTATATCAGCTGATTATAGACTACAGGTTATTATATCAGCTGATTATAGACTACAGGTTATTATATCAGCTGATTATAGACTACAGGTTATTATATCAGCTGATTATAGACTACAGGTTATTATATCAGCTGATTATAGACTACAGGTTATTCCATCAGCTGATTATAGACTACAGGTTATTCTATCAGCTGATTATAGACTACAGGTTATTCTATCAGCTGATTATAGACTACAGGTTATTATATCAGCTGATTATAGACTACAGGTTATTCTATCAGCTGATTATAGACTACAGGTTATTCTATCAGCTGATTATAGACTACAGGTTACTCTATCAGCTGATTATAGACTACAGGTTATTATATCAGCTGATTATAGACTACAGGTTATTATATCAGCTGATTATAGACTACAGGTTATTATATCAGCTGATTATAGACTACAGGTTATTATATCAGCTGATTATAGACTACAGGTTATTATATCAGCTGATTATAGACTACAGGTTATTCCATCAGCTGATTATAGACTACAGGTTATTATATCAGCTGATTATAGACTACAGGTTATTATATCAGCTGATTATAGACTACAGGTTATTATATCAGCTGATTATAGACTACAGGTTATTATATCAGCTGATTATAGACTACAGGTTATTATATCAGCTGATTATAGACTACAGGTTATTATATCAGCTGATTATAGACTACAGGTTATTCTATCAGCTGATTATAGACTACAGGTTATTATATCAGCTGATTATAGACTACAGGTTATTATATCAGCTGATTATAGACTACAGGTTATTATATCAGCTGATTATAGACTACAGGTTATTATATCAGCTGATTATAGACTACAGGTTATTCCATCAGCTGATTATAGACTACAGGTTATTCTATCAGCTGATTATAGACTACAGGTTATTATATCAGCTGATTATAGACTACAGGTTATTATATCAGCTGATTATAGACTACAGGTTATTCTATCAGCTGATTATAGACTACAGGTTATTCTATCAGCTGATTATAGACTACAGGTTATTCCATCAGCTGATTATAGACTACAGGTTATTCTATCAGCTGATTCAAGTCCTTTGATTCTAAGTGTGCGGATCAAACTGTTGATGACTGTTGTTGTCAAACTGCAATTTGTTAAACATTAAAGCTAATGATATTAATGTCGATCCATCAAGCAGGTTGGAGGGCGGTCTGGTGGGGGGGTGGGAGGGGGTATGAATGGGCGTGTGTGTGTGTGTGTGTGTGGTATGAATGGATGAGGTGGTGTGTGTGGGGGGGCAGCTGGTCGGCCATGGATTGACTTAACCTCTGTCACTTTGATGGCTTTTGTGTTTTCTATTGGTCTAAAAAACAGGGACAGCTGTCCCCGAAACTAGACCCCCCCCCCCCCCCCCCCCCACACACACACACACACACACACACACACACACACACACACACACACACACACACACTTTAGTTAACCTCAACACACACACACTGTAGTTAACCTCATCAGCTGGTTAAAAGACACAGTTAGTAAGTAGGTTGATGTAAATAATAAAGTGCAGGATTACGTTTGTAGGCAGGTACAAAGACAGGTTCAGTGTACGAGTACCAAACAAATGATAGAAAAGCAGAAACTTTGATATCTGAAATCAAGGAATGGTTATTATCTCAGTGTTCTCATCTTTAAGATGTTGAAGTTAAAAGACAACCAACACTTGATACTGTGGAAGCAGACGAGACTAGAAGACTAGAAGACTAGAAGAGAGAAGTGAGTCATCTGCATAGAAAGCAAAGCGGGCCCAGGATGGAGCTCTGAGGAACACCACGAGAACACCAGCAAATTATGTTCAACAGCGAAGATCGATGCAAAACAACCATCAGAACGTCATCCCACACACTCTTCTTCCTCCGCCTGTATTACCCACAATGCACCTCTTCACTTCTCTCAAACTTCAGACCTCAACATATTTATTTACTTTTCTAACTCGTAGTCTTTAACCGAGGCCGACTCGAGTGACATCACTTGAGGCCGTCGATCAGCCGCCACACAGCGAGTCACTGAAGGCGTCTTCATCCTTTAAAACGCAGAACATCCATTTTAATCCTTTTATTTTAACATGAGTCATGCATCTGTGGAATAATGTCGATAATTAACAGAAATGTTAATATCAACATTGACCTGATTCAGGCCTGATTCTGTACCCGAGCCCAGACTTTAGTAATCAGGCCACATTACAGTCCGTCTCCCTTCAGGCCCCATCGTCCCGCCCTCCCACCGACCCTCCCCCATCTGGCCCTCTGAGTGAAAGGGATTCAGTCTGCTATGAATGTTAACCAGTCGGAGGATGAGAGCGGGCCAAGCGCCTCCGTGTTGTTGTGATCCACTCAGGCGGGGCAGCGTTTGACTGAGAACTTTTTAATAGCCCCCTGGAGTCGCTCCATAAATGGGTTTTGGCTCCGGACGTTTATTTGTCCCCGTTTCCTTTCAGTTTTTTCAGGGGGGGCACCATTGTGTTTGCCACACCAGCTACAGCCAAAGCAATCATTCTGCACTGCTTTGGGTGTAATTTGTGGGGTATGAAAGCTCCTGATTTATCATCTAGTCTCTATTAAAATCTGCGGGTCGGATTATGAACCAGCGTCTCACCGATCAAACGGCGTTCATTCAGCCATTATTCACTCCGTGTTGTTCTGCAAACAAAAAGCTAAATGTTTTCATTTCCTCCATCCAAAAGTCTCTTTGGCCAACGAACGACGCCTTAATCACAGAGGAGATGCAGAATAACACCACTAAACTACAGAGAGCTGCTGGAGTCCAACAGGAAGTCGTCACCACCGGAGACCGGGGAGGTCACATGACTTCACGTCTCCTCCACTCAGCTAAAGGAGGACTAGTGTTCTAGTGACTCACACTCTCGTTCACTGACCTGTTTTATATCAGAGAACTAAACGCTGGAGGAGACTCTTCTTCTCTCGTCTGTCCAGATGTTGAGACGGTTGGACACTCATTGGACGGCCATGTTTACATCAACATGAACTACAGGTTGCATCACTACAGTCTCTCTGTGATGTCACACATCCCAGCTGTTGGGATGAACTTCCTGTGAACTCCTGAAGTGTACCTGCTGATGGCCCCTCTGGGTGGTCCACAGGGGGGGGGGGGGGGGGTCATTGTTCAGGACAAAGAGGAAAGAAGAGGACATGAGAAGCTAATTAACTCTACGAGGAGTCTTCACGCCCATCATTCCTCCTAGATACTGAGCTCAAAGTTAAACCAGTCCCAGCAGTCCAGGTCTAACTAGTCCAGGTCTAATTAGTCCAGGTCTAACCAGTCCAGGTCTAACTAGTCCAGGTCTAACCAGTCCAGGTCTAACTAGTCCAGGTCTAACTAGTCCAGGTCTAACTAGTCCAGGTCTAACCAGTCCAGGTCCAACTAGTCCAGGTCTAACTAGTCCAGGTCTAACTAGTCCAGGTCTAATTAGTCCAGGTCTAACCAGTCCAGGTCTAACCAGCCCAGGTCTAATTAGTCCAGGTCTAACTAGTCCAGGTCTAACTAGTCCAGGTCTAATTAGTCCAGGTCTAACCAGTCCAGGTCTAACCAGCCCAGGTCTAATTAGCCCAGGTCTAACTAGTCCAGGTCTAACTAGTCCAGGTCTAACTAGTCCAGGTCTAACTAGTCCAGGTCTAACTAGTCCAGGTCTAATTAGCCCAGGTCTAACTAGTCCAGGTCTAGGTGGCCTCCCCGTCCTGCAGCTCCTGGCCGTGTGTGTGTGTGTGTGTGAGGAAGGCTTTAATAGGAGCCGGTGCAGCTGTTAGCGGAGACGTTCATGAGTTACTGCGGCTGTAAACGGTTGTGATGAATTCACAGCAGTCAAATAAAAGCTTACTATGAAAACATGGTGTAAAACGGCCTCTTTTATTGGAACGAGTGTTCCCGTTATGTCGTGGGACGATATCACGGCGGTGAAAAATGAATGTGCTGATCTCGGCTTTATTACGCGTCTGTAATTACAGACATTAACCGTTAATCGTGCAACTGTTGGTTCGTCGCAGCAGGTTTATAAAGACGAAACAGTTTGCCTTCATTATGTTCCAGATATTCTTCATTTAAACCTAAATCTGTAGCGTCTGTGTTTATCAGACCTTCAGGATTTACAGCTCAGCGTTTCATCTCCTCACTGTGATTCACTAAAGCCTGTCGTTATGCAACACCAGCGATGACGTCACGCGTTCTGAGCGATGACGTCACGCGTTCTGAGCGATGACGTCACGCGTTCTGAGCGATGACGTCACGCGTTCTGAGCGATGACGTCACACGAGCCAGACAAACGCACACATGAAGCTCTACGTGTTTAAAGGTTGATGTGAGTTATTATACAGCTAATATTATATCTATATATATATATATATATATATATATATATATATATATATATATATATATATATATATATATATATATATATATCTAATACATCTATTCTTCTACATGACTCACGTGTGACGAGTTTATATCATCTAAAAAATGAAACCTGAAATGGAAACAAGACGAAGAGACGAGGAACGTGAGAACGTTTGAACGTGAGAGAACGTGAGAGAACGTGAGAGAACGTGAGAGAACGTGAGAGAACGTTTGAACGTGAGAGAACGTGAGAACGTTTGAACGTGAGAGAACGTGAGAGAACGTGAGAGAACGTGAGAGAACGCGAGTCCAGCGCGGTGGTTCAGAGTCGTGGTTCAGGGTCGTGGTTCAGCGCGGTGGTTCAGAGTCGTGGTTCTGCGTCGTGGTTCAGAGTCGTGGTTCTGCGTCGTGGTTATTGAGAGCCCTTCAGTTCGCGGGTCAGACTCAGAGAGCACCGTGCAGCCGAGCACAGCGCTGATAAATCGCTGCTTCCTTTAATTGCATTAATTAAAGTGCTGATGTGTTTGCGCCTCTTATACGAGCAGCTATTGACACAGCGGGCCGGCGCTGACAAATTACACGGCTGCCATGTTTGATTAATAGCAGCTTTAACATACATGTTAGCCGTGAAACGTTTGAAATGTAATAATAAAAGAGCACATCGTTCACCGCTCAAACAGCCGCTCTCATAAAGTCAAGATGAGAATGAATGATGATGAGAAAGCTTCTGCAGACCTGACATCATGCTGCAGCTGCTGCAAACACACGAGTCCGCTCACACGTTAGCATCAAAGCTAATCTACAATACGAGAGAGAGGATATCTAGAGAGATGAATATCGTGAGCTGCTGCCTTCCTGCTGCTTCAAATAGTGTTCAGGACTAGTCCGGTGTTTCCTCAGACTAGGCCTCAGTGTACAGCAGCCAGACCCGGTGTCCTCGGTACGTGGACTTAGTGGACTAAACGTTGTTCATGCTCTGAAGGTGAACCAGAATGACCTTTAACGTTCCTGCAGCCCTTTATTCTCCGTCTATGTTTGGTGTCTGCACCTTGTTGATGAGCGTGAAGGTTTGTCCTGCTTCCTCGTGTCCCCTCTGGATGGATACAGCTCTACCTCATGCTGTGATATCATCATCATCATAAAGTGGGCGTGGCTCCGGATTGAAGCCTTTGTCACAGTTTTTAACGGCGGTGCTCTAAACCTCCGACGAGCCCTCGGCCTCACATTCCTGTCTCGGTAACAGCGAGTCGCTGCAGCAGCTCGTTAGAGAGCAGCTGCTGCCTCCTCAGCCGCTGTGAGCTGACGAGCCTCGACATGAATATTATTGTTACTCGTGATGTCGGGATGTGACGGGCGGCTCATGTCACAGGACAACTCCTCACCGCTAACATGAGAGACGCCTCCGTGAAGCCTCCGTGCTGCTTTGGAACACTTTGCTCTTCATGTATCACAGATATTATATATACGTGTGTTTATACTCGCTGTGATCCAGACACACAGAGACCTGCTGACATAGAGCCGTTTAATGAAGTAGCTCACAAAATACAAATCTCAATAGCTGGGGAATGATTGTGTAACCCTCATTAAGCTTTCCATCTGGGCGATTAGCCTCCTCTCAAGTCTCCGGAGTTATAAACGACTGGCCGCTAATTGAAGCTAGCAGTCTGAATCACACCACGTCATTAAAATAAATACGTCAAATTATCATCCGCATGGAAAATAAATGGGCTGAACGCATGTAGCTGTTCTCCTGAATTACTTCCTCCACCACTCTGTGAGTCCACGGGTCCACCTGGACCTCCACCAGGGGGACCAGGTCAGGACCTCCACCAGGGGGACCAGGTCAGGACCTCCACCAGGGGGACCAGGTCAGGACCTCCACCAGGGGGACCAGGTCTACATCCTGTCAGCTAATGTCCTCCATGAAGCCTTTAAACACAGCTCTGCTCTCTGCAGCAGTTAGCAGATTAAGCAGCACACACTTCCTGCTCCACATATAGAGCGGCTAGCGGAGCAGCAGCCGCGGTGAGAGACGCGTCTTTGTCCTCTCTGACTGATTACTTCCTTGATTTGGTAAAAAGGGGAATCCTTTCCTTCTTTACCTTGAACTCTGCAGAGGAGCCCGAGCCTGAAACATTCTGGGCTGAATTGATAGTGAGCTGATTTATGGGCCTTATTGCGCCGTATAATTAATTTTATGCATATGACTTCCTTTACAATTACCATGCGGGCCGATTGGAGAAGTTCACTGCTTATATGAAGCCATCAATAACTGCAGATTCATCAGGAGACGGGCTGGACACGGAGGACAGAGGACGAAGACATTGTCTCCTGGAAGGGAGACATCTTGTAAAAGGGCAAACGCAAAAACGCTCGACTGAATCCTTTAAAGAGGATGAGGACACATCTGTCCAACATTCACAGAGTCACAGTGATGTCCTTCAGTCTGTCCAACATTCATAGAGTCACAGTGACGTCCTTCAGTCTGTCCAACATTCATAGAGTCACAGTGACGTCCTTCAGTCTGTCCAACATTCATAGAGTCACAGTGACGTCCTTCAGTCTGTCCAACATTCACAGAGTCACAGTGACGTCCTTCAGTCTGTCCAACATTCACAGAGTCACAGTGACGTCCTTCAGTCTGTCCAACATTCACAGAGTCACAGTGACGTCCTTCAGTCTGTCCAACATTCATAGAGTCACAGTGACGTCCTTCAGTCTGTCCAACATTCACAGAGTCACAGTGACGTCCTTCAGTCTGTCCAACATTCACACAGTGACTCTGCGATAACTACACCATCGTAGCGACGGACGTCGTAACTCCAGTGTTGGCTTCGTTCATGCCGCTTGGTTAGGACATGAGAACCAGGTCTCAGGGTTGGAATAGAAACCAGGACATTGAGGTTACGTAACAATGTGTCCACTGTGACTCTTTGGGTCTATTCACACTTCACTCATTCACTTTGTTTATAGTTACGTGTTTGATCCAAACAAACTTTTACACCTCAGCTCATATTTTGACTAATGTCAGTTTTTCCATTCAGGAGTTTTTATGTGTAAATAAAGACAGAAGTCACAGAATAAAATGTTGTTATTGACTTAAAGAGATGAAGACGGATGATGTCAGAGTGCCCTCTGTGATGTCACGGCCCAGCTGACTGCTCTGACATCATCATGTTGGGCTAAACAAAGCGGTATGACTGTCAGAGCAGCAGCAGGTGTTTATTAAAGTGAAATGTTGGGCTGCAGCAGGAAGCTGATCTGATGACATGAATAATGTAGCCGACACTAAAGGAGGTAATATAAATGCACACGTATATATATTCTAATCTGGGAGAGGACGCCGTGTTTCTCCTCGTGTCTCTGAGGAGGAGCAGCAGAATTAATCCACACATGTATCTCCGCCTCACAATTATTCCCGATAATGATTCTCAGATTAATCCGTGACGAGAGCGGCCGTCTCTCTGAAGCGGCCTCCTCCCCGCTGACCTTTCCCTCCAGAGTCCTCGTCTCAACAGGACAAACTGTGATGGAGGCCGACAGCTGAGCGCCGGCTGCAAGACAGAACTCAGGGCACAGACGAACACGTCCTCCAGGATGAAAACATGAACTATTAATATTTCATCTCTGTGAAGTTTCACTTTAAAGGGTTTCATGTATTCATGAATTTACATTTATGACATCATAATCATGAGAGGAAAGTAACTAAGTACATATTCTCAAGTACTACTTCAATGTACAGGTACTTCTACTTTACTTCCATTTCAAAGCTACTTTATACTTCTACTGTTCTACAGTAGAAACTATGTATTTATCTTATTAATGTCGCATAAATATGAATCAGAAACGACATTAAAACACTATTTAACGGCACTGTCAATACAGAATACTTTCACTGTTGTATTAGTACTTTTACTGCTTCCACATCTGTGAAAAACTAAATTGAACTATTATATATAAAATATATAAAATATGTAAAATATATAAAATATGCAAAATATATAAAATATATAAAATATATGAAATATGTAAAATATATAAAATATATAAAAATATATTAAATATGCAAAATATATAAAATATATAAAATATATAAAATATGTAAAATATATAAAAATATATAAAATATATAAAATATGTAAAATATATAAAAATATATAAAATATATAAAATATATAAAATATGTAAAATATATAAAAATATATTAAAATTAGTGCTGGGCAATGATTAAAATGTTTTATCGTGATTAATCGCATTGAGGACGTACAGGACCAGGAGGATCAGGGAGACATGGAGGACCAGGAGGACCAGGGAGACATGGAGGACCAGGGGGACATGGAGGACCAGGAGGACCAGGGGGACATGGAGGACCAGGAGGACATGGAGGACCAGGGGGTTAACAGGGTGCAGGTTAATCCTGCCATGTGAGGTCACAGAGTCACTAAAGTCAGGAGGGCGGATCCTCTAGGGACCAGGACTACGTGCTGAGGACATAATGACAATCTGTCGTAGAGACGAGCAGCATTACGTCTCCTCCACATGTTCAGGACTCTAACGGCGCTGCAGAGACCAGGATCTGGAGTCCTCCCAGAGACCTGGTGTCTCCGAGGATCCGACAGATGGACCCGAAGACAAACAGCTCAAAGTCCAGAAGACAAAGAGCGCCGAAGATGTAAAGGTCTGTGAGACCTGAAGCAGGTCCAGGACCAGAATCATTGTGCTGCTTAGAAGCTGCTGTTATGACACACTTCCTCCAATTAAAGGGCCGGTAATGACAGCCCCCCCCCCCCCCCCCCCCCCCCCCCCCCCGACAGGTGTTTTTGTTGTCGGCGCTCTGATTTACACGACGGACTAATTAGTTTGAGAGGCCGCTATGTGAAGCGGGTCAGAGAGTCCACCACCAGGCAGGTGTGAGGGTCCAGGTTAATTAATGAAGTGATGCCCCCCCCCCCCCCCCCCCACAGGTCACAACACAACAGATGCTCTATTACAACGTTAATGATCTCATAGAATCATATTCAATACACACACACACACACACACACACACACACACACATTATATATATATTACGTATATATTAATATATATCTAGTAGAGAGGGGGCATTAACCCAAACATTAAATATCACCTGACCGGATTAATCCAAACTTAATTAAAGCCGGGGGGGGGGGCATCCTCTCATTAAGATATAGAATCAACAGATTGTGTTTAAGGCCTAAAACTGTTTTTAACATTGTGAGATGTGAACAGAAGGAAAAGCTTAACGCCGTCTCTACGTTTATCTTCAGATGATTTTCTATATTTCATCATGTTTATGTTCTTCAGACACATCGGTGTTTAAAGAGGACGAGAGACTGAGATAAATACAAGGAATCTATCAACACCCTGAACACACACACACACACACTGACCTTCAGACTCTGAAGGTCAGTGTGTGTGTGTGTGTGTGTGTGTGTGTGTGTCGGCCTGCAGCAGGAAACAGATGTTTGATCCTTCAGGCTTCAGGTGCTGCTGACACACACACACACACACACACACACACACACACACACACACACACAGGGTAAACAGCAGCCACAGCTGGGATGTTAATGCCAGCAAACAGGATTATCCTCAGAAAGGATTTCTCTGCAAAGCGTTTCCTCTTAATTAGATTTCTCAATCTGAAGCTGAACGGCCTCTTAGCAGCGAGAGGATCTGTTCGCTCCTCATAAGTGAATCAAACGCATAATTAGTGATACAATTACATTAGAAGAGCTCCTTTGTGTGTGTGTGGTGTGTGTGTGTGTGTGTGTGTGTGTGTGTGTGTGTTGTGTGTGAGGAAACAGGTGAGCTGTGAGGGAACAGGTGAGAGAACAGGTGAGAGAACAGGTGAGAGAACAGGTGAGGGAACAGGTGAGAGAACAGGTGAGAGAACAGGTGAGGGAACAGGTGAGGGAACAGGTGAGAGAACAGGTGAGAGAACAGGTGAGAGAACAGGTGAGGGAACAGGTGAGAGAACAGGTGAGAGAACAGGTGAGAGAACAGGTGAGAGAACAGGTGAGGGAACAGGTGAGGGAACAGGTGAGAGAACAGGTGAGAGAACAGGTGAGAGAACAGGTGAGAGAACAGGTGAGAGAACAGGTGAGAGAACAGGTGAGGGAACAGGTGAGAGAACAGGTGAGGGAACAGGTGAGAGAACAGGTGAGGGAACAGGTGAGGGAACAGGTGAGAGAACAGGTGAGAGAACAGGTGAGAGAACAGGTGAGGGAACAGGTGAGGGAACAGGTGAGGGAACAGGTGAGAGAACAGGTGAGAGAACAGGTGAGAGAACAGGTGAGGGAACAGGTGAGAGAACAGGTGAGAGAACAGGTGAGAGA
>NC_136545.1:21414820-21437739 GCF_910591455.1 Pholis gunnellus | reverse complement strand
ATTTCACTTCAGCAGTCTGACAATCTCCATAAAAACATGTTTTATAAATAAATGTGAACTTTCTGGAGTTATTGTAAATGTTTGGCTCACATGAGTCGGACGCGATCCTACTGATAGTTTAATGTTTATACGAGTGTATTCTGATCTTTATCTGAACTAATACAAACACAATGAACAGATATGAAGAAAAGCATTTTAATGTTGATTAGAATTCAAATATCAATGTTCTGAAGCTTCCAGCGATGCGTCACGGCTCTAATAACGTGTAGTGTCTGCAGACGCATCAATGAAGGACCAATACTGAAGGACCAATACTGAAGGATTAATACTGAAGGATTAATACTGAAGGATCAATACTGAAGGACCAATACTGAAGGATCAATACTGAAGGATCAATACTGAAGGATCAATACTGAAGGACCAATACTGAAGGATCAATACTGAAGGATCAATACTGAAGGATTAATACTGAAGGATCAATACTGAAGGATCAATACTGAAGGACCAATACTGAAGGATTAATACTGAAGGATCAATACTGAAGGATTAATACTGAAGGATCAATACTGAAGGACCAATACTGAAGGACCAATACTGAAGGATTAATACTGAAGGATTAATACTGAAGGATTAATACTGAAGGATCAATACTGAAGGACCAATACTGAAGGACCAATACTGAAGGATTAATACTGAAGGATTAATACTGAAGGATTAATACTGAAGGATCAATACTGAAGGACCAATACTGAAGGACCAATACTGAAGGATTAATACTGAAGGATTAATACTGAAGGATCAATACTGAAGGACCAATACTGAAGGATCAATACTGAAGGACCAATACTGAAGGATCAATACTGAAGGACCAATACTGAAGGATCAATACTGAAGGACCAATACTGAAGGACCAATACTGAAGGATTAATACTGAAGGATCAATACTGAAGGACCAATACTGAAGGATTAATACTGAAGGATTAATACTGAAGGATTAATACTGAAGGATTAATACTGAAGGACCAATACTGAAGGATTAATACTGAAGGATCAATACTGAAGGACCAATACTGAAGGATCAATACTGAAGGACCAATACTGAAGGACCAATACTGAAGGATTAATACTGAAGGATTAATACTGAAGGATTAATACTGAAGGACCAATACTGAAGGATTAATACTGAAGGATTAATACTGAAGGATTAATACTGAAGGACCAATACTGAAGGACCAATACTGAAGGATTAATACTGAAGGATTAATACTGAAGGACCAATACTGAAGGACCAATACTGAAGGATTAATACTGAAGGACCAATACTGAAGGACCAATACTGAAGGACCAATACTGAAGGATTAATACTGAAGGATTAATACTGAAGGATCAATACTGAAGGACCAATACTGAAGGATCAATACTGAAGGACCAATACTGACGGACCAATACTGAAGGATTAATACTGAAGGATTAATACTGAAGGATTAATACTGAAGGATCAATACTGAAGGACCAATACTGAAGGATTAATACTGAAGGATTAATACTGAAGGATTAATACTGAAGGATTAACACTGAAGGATTAATACTGAAGGATTAATACTGAAGGATCAATACTGAAGGATCAATACTGAAGGACCAATACTGAAGGATTAATACTGAAGGATTAACACTGAAGGATCAATACTGAAGGATTAATACTGAAGGATTAACATTGAAGGATTAATACTGAAGGATTAACACTGAAGGATTAACACTGAAGGATTAATACTGAAGGATTAACATTGAAGGATTAATACTGAAGGATTAATACTGAAGGATTAATACTGAAGGATTAACATTGAAGGATTAACACTGAAGGATTAACACTGAAGGATTAACACTGAAGGATTAATACTGAAGGATTAACACTGAAGGATTAATACTGAAGGATTAACACTGAAGGATTAATACTGAAGGATTAACATTGAAGGATTAATACTGAAGGATTAACACTGAAGGATTAACACTGAAGGATTAACACTGAATGATTAACACTGAAGGATTAACACTGAAGGATTAACACTGAAGGATTAACACTGAAGGATTAATACTGAAGGATTAACACTGAAGGATTAACACTGAAGGATTAACACTGAAGGATTAACACTGAAGGATTAACACTGAAGGATTAACACTGAAGGATTAATACTGAAGGATTAACACTGAAGGATTAACACTGAAGGATTAATACTGAAGGATTAACATTGAAGGATTAATACTGAAGGATTAACACTGAAGGATTAACACTGAAGGATTAACACTGAAGGATTAACACTGAAGGATTAACACTGAAGGATTAATACTGAAGGATTAACACTGAAGGATTAACACTGAAGGATTAACACTGAAGGATTAACACTGAAGGATTAATACTGAAGGATTAACACTGAAGGATTAACACTGAAGGATTAACACTGAAGGATTAACACTGAAGGATTAACACTGAAGGATTAATACGTCGATCAAAGTCTATTGGTTGTCTAGATGTAAACATGTGGAGGATTCAGGAACCTGAACTTGTAAATTAACAGAACTTTGATCTCGAGAGAGAACGTTCCTCAGAACAAGTCGTCAGCTCACGACTCTGATGATCCTAAAGCCTCTAAAGAGATTCACCAGCAGGACATGAAGACGTGATTCATATCATCATTCAGAGGCATGAATATGAATACGAGTTCTTATGAGACTCTAAAGCCTTTGAACTGATTCCCTCAGACATGAATCACAGCAGATTAACAAGCTGCATGTCTGACTCACTAAGCTCAGCTCTCACCCTGCAGAGGGAGTCATGAGGAGACGCAGCGAAGGAGACGCAGCGAAGGAGACGCAGCGAAGGAGACGCAGCGAAGGAGACGCAGCGAAGGAGACGAAGTGAAGGAGACGAAGTGAAGGAGACGCAGCGATGGAGACGAAGTGAAGGAGACGCAGCGAAGGAGACGCAGCGAAGGAGACGTAGCGAAGGAGACGAAGTGAAGGAGACGCAGCGAAGGAGACGCAGCGAAGGAGACGTAGCGAAGGAGTGTGTGACTATATTATAGTATATTATGAGTATATTATAGTATATTATAGTATATTATGAGGATATTATGAGTATATTATAGTATATTATGAGGATATTATGAGTATATTATAGTATATTATAGTATATTATGAGGATATTATGAGTATATTATAGTATATTATGAGTATATTATAGTATATTATAGTATATTATGAGGATATTATGAGTATATTATAGTATATTATGAGTATATTATAGTATATTATGAGGATATTATGAGTATATTATAGTATATTATGAGTATATTATAGTATATTATAGTATATTATGAGGATATTATGAGTATATTATAGTATATTATAGTATATTATGAGTATATTATAGTATATTATAGTATATTATGAGTATATTATAGTATATTATGAGTATATTATAGTATATTATGAGTATATTATAGTATATTATAGTATATTATAGTATATTATAGTATGAGTATATTATAGTATATTATGAGTATATTATAGTATATTATGAGTATATTATAGTATATTATAGTATATTATGAGTATATTATGAGTATATTATAGTATATTATGAGTATATTATGAGTATATTATAGTATATTATGAGTATATTATAGTATATTATAGTATATTATGAGTATATTATGAGTATATTATAGTATATTATGAGCAGTGGCGGGCCGTGTATTGTATACCTGGGCCTTCACTGCTGTCCTGCAGCTACAGCTACGGTTATTATTTGTTTGGTGTAAAAATGAAGCTCAACACCTGTAGACAGACTCACTGAAGAGAATCCGCTGAGAGAGCGTCTCCTCTCTGCTCTGGCTGCTGCACGAGGCTGCTGTGCTGCAGCCTGTGAGAGCTTTGAGCGGCTCACGGCAGCTCCAGCTGCTCGTTCACACGGAGCAGAACTACGAGCTTTAGCGTCAGAGTCTCCATCAACACCACAACAAGTCTCTGGATGTGTCTCTAGTAGCTTTTGACAAAGAAAGTCTCCACGAGGGTTTGAAAGTCACCAGATTTAGCGAGAAAGTCGCCAAGTTGCCAACACTGGCACCGACTAAATGTGTCCCCAGAGCAACATAGGATGTAACAATGGTTCCTATCACATATTAAACCAAACAAAAATCCATCTTCATACAAATAATAATGTATAATCAAGCATCTTAAAGCTGCTGCAGATGTACAAACAAACACATTTAACTTCCCAGAGCTGCTGTTCTATTTAAAGACAAAGTCCATCCTCCTTTCTTTGTTAATAAAGAGTTTAATCTCACGTTGTTCAGTTCATCCTTGTGTTTTAGTTCCAGTCAGAAGTTCTTCTGGATTCATGGACGCCAGTGAAGACAGTCGAGCCTCCTCAGTTGTGTTTCTTGAACACGTTTTAATGCGTTTGAGGCTGAACATGTCGCTCCACAGAGGCAGCAGATGTTGGGATCGTCACCGCCCAACATGTCACGCTAGCCCACTGACCAATCACGTAGCTGTAGGCCAGCTAGCAGCTCTGACACGTCAAAGAATACGCCCAACATGTCAAACTAAAGATTCATCCATTCATTAACCTGCACATGGATTCACTGGTGAGTCTGCAGGCCTGGGGCCTCTCTTCTACCTAGAGACACAGAGGTGAACTCTGATTGGATCAAAGCTCTACTTAAAACAAGCTGCACTGAAGCAGAGCAGCTGAGGAGCACAGTAGCTGTGCAATGAGAACATAAGATAAATATTTATATAAATTATGATACATGTAGTGTATTTAAGAACAATGATTAAATTATAAAATAGCTCTAACTTTGTGATTGTGTTTAGACCAGCAGAGTACTGTGTGACCCCTTTAAAAGGTAAACAGATGATGTAATATTCAGAGAAAGAACTTCTGAATCTCTGAGATTAGAGATGTAAATTTAACAGAAACAATGTAGATATTCTCTGAGATTATTATTTATTATAATATATTATAAGTATATAAATATATATTAATTATATTAAAATGTATCTATGTTCATAAAAGAACGTTGATCTTATTCATAATAACATTCACTGATGTCTCCACAGCTTTACATCACTTCAGAGGTTTGTGAGCAGGAACCAGGTCTCACATTATTACAGAGATCAATAATCCACACTTCATGTGTTCATCATTATCTTCATCAGTTCACACGCTCATCTCACAGTTCAACTCTGACGAGACACAAGAAAACTAAAAGTCAATTCAACTCTGATGAGACCTCAGTGTGTGTGTGTGTGTGTGTGTGTGTATCTGTGTGTGAGAGTGAGTGTGTATCTGTATCTCTGTGTGTGTGTGTGTGTGTGTGTGTGTGTATCTGTGTGTGTGTGTGTGTGTATCTGTGTGTGTGTGTATCTGTGTGTGAGTGTGTATCTGTGTGTGTGTGTATCTGTGTGTGTGTGTATCTGTGTGTGTGTGTGTATCTGTGTGTGTGTGTATCTGTGTGTGAGTGTGTATCTGTGTGTGTGTGTATCTGTGTGTGAGTGTGTATCTGTGTGTGTGTGTATCTGTGTGTGTGTGTATCTGTGTGTGAGTGTGTATCTGTGTGTGTGTGTGTATCTGTGTGTGTGTGTGTATCTGTGTGTGTGTGTATCTGTGTGTGTGTGTATCTGTGTGTGAGTGTGTATCTGTGTGTGTGTGAGTGTGTGTATCTGTGTGTGAGTGTGTATCTGTGTGTGAGTGTGTATCTGTATCTGTGTGTATCTGTGTGTGAGTGTGTATCTGTATCTGTGTGTATCTGTGTGTGAGTGTGTATCTGTATCTGTGTGTGTATTTTTCTGTGTGTGTGTGTGTGTGTGTGTGATCGATACGTCTTCAGCACAAACACACGGACTGAAAGCACTTTTAAAGGCTGAGGCGACTGTTCTGCCACAACAATCTGCATCCAGCGAGGGACGGACTGCTGCAGCTTCAGTGTGGTGATCAATGGGGGGGGGGGGGGGGGGGGGGGGGGGGGTAATGATTAACTCTGTCGGGGGTTCCTTAGGCTGCCTGCAGGAGGACGAGGACACACAGGAGATCCATACCTGCACATTAAGTCTACTGCGTGACGACAGACTCCTCCCCTTTCATCTAACTCGTCGTTAAGGACACGGTAACCATGGTGACGTAACAGGATATTATGGTCTGTAACGTGAACATTCAGCGGGACAAAGACGACTTAGAAGATCATTCAGATGTTTCCTTCAGGAGGCGGTGGACGTTATGACACTGATCATGTGACTCACGATGACTCATCATGTTGTTTAAAAACACAAATACACAAAAACTTACAACGTTAGAGAGAGTAGAAATACTCAGAAAACACCATCAGTTAAATATCATACATCATGTCTGACATACGATGTATTTATACTTCTTCAGTCTGACATATGATGTATTTATACTTCTCAAGTCTGATATATGATGTATTTATACTTCTTCAGTCTGACATATGATGTATTTATACTTCTCAAGTCTGATATATGATGTATTTATACTTCTTCAGTCTGATATATGATGTATTTATACTTCTTCAGTCTGACATATGATGTATTTATACTTCTCAAGTCTGATATATGATGTATTTATACTTCTTCAGTCTGACATATGATGTATTTATACTTCTCAAGTCTGATATATGATGTATTTATACTTCTTCAGTCTGACATATGATGTATTTATACTTCTCAAGTCTGATATATGATGTATTTATACTTCTTCAGTCTGACATATGATGTATTTATACTTCTCCAGTCTGACATATGATGTATTTATACTTCTCAAGTCTGATATATGATGTATTTATACTTCTTCAGTCTGACATATGATGTATTTATACTTCTCAAGTCTGATATATGATGTATTTATACTTCTTCAGTCTGACATATGATGTATTTATACTTCTCCAGTCTGACATATGATGTATTTATACTTCTCAAGTCTGATATATGACGTATTTATACTTCTCCAGTCTGACATATGATGTATTTATACTTCTCCAGTCTGACATATGATGTATTTATACTTCTTCAGTCTGACATATGATGTATTTATACTTCTCCAGTCTGACATATGATGTATTTATACTTCTCAAGTCTGATATATGATGTATTTATACTTCTCCAGTCTGACATATGATGTATTTATACTTCTCCAGTCTGACATATGATGTATTTATACTTCTCCAGTCTGACATATGATGTATTTATACTTCTCCAGTCTGACATATGATGTATTTATACTTCTCCAGTCTGACATATGATGTATTTATACTTCTCCAGTCTGATATATGTGCTGGGCAAGTTAACTTGTTATTATCGCGTTAACGCATTAATTAATTAACGCCGACAATCATTATATCTCGCGTTAACGCAGTTTTTATTTAATTATTAAGCGACATTTTTAACACAAGAACCGGGCAGCGAGCGGTGAACAGCTGTTTGTGTGGCGTCTCTTCCTGTTTCCTTCACCTACATTCCCCTGGGTCCTAAGTCCCTCCATGTACAGCTTCTTATCACCCTCTATGTACCAACGTACATTATAACAAACACCACACATCAGTGGCGGGCCGTGCATTTCATACCTGGGCCTTCACTGCTGAAATACCACCTTATAACCACATGATGGCGCCACAGCTCCGGTTATTATTCGTTTCTTGGGCTGTAACTATATAACGTTACGTATTCGTATTAAACCGTTCGATACGAGGCTTACAAACCGAACAATACGTTTGAATAATACTAGTGCGTTTGGAAAATACAGAAGCTTAAATTGTAGTAAATATAAAGTTTTCTGCGCTCACTAGGAGACAGCGGTCTGTGTGACCTCTGAACCGGAACAAAAACAGCTGAGGCCCCGCAAGTGTTCCGGGAGGCTAGGCTAACTAGCTTAACTGAAAAACAACAGCAGCAACACGCATTCTGCTACACACTCACATTCAGATATTAGATGTAAAAAAACGAACCAGTTGACTTACCAAATGCTGATCACATCCTCCTTTCTTTGTAGACAAAGAGTTTAATCCCAACTCACAAATCCGTTTCTCTTCCAATTTCAGCCACTGAGTGTTAAAAAACAAAGCTAGGTAAAAGAAAAAGAAAATCTGAGCCTCTGATTTAAGTTTCGTTTTTCCAATAGTCACGTGCTCGCCCACCGACCAATCACAGCGCACGCTGCATCTCACTGCGCGTAATGCTGACGTAGCTGTAGGCCTGCAGGCCGCTCTGACGCGTCAAAGAATCTCAAACTAAAGATCTGATTGGTTGAACACTATGACGATCAACAACATCGTCCCCATTCACTTAACCTGCACATGGATTCACTGGTGAGTCTGCAGGCCTGGGGCCTCTCTTCTACCTAGAGACACAGAGGTGAACTCTGATTGGATCAAAGCTCTACTTAAAACAAGCTGCACTGAAGCAGAGCAGCTGAGGAGCACAGTAGCTGTGCAATGAGAACATAAGATAAATATTTTTATACATTATGATACATGTAGTGTATTTAAGACAAATTATTAAATTATAAAATAGCTCTAACTTTGTGATTATGTTTAGACCAGCAGAGAAGGCTTTGAGGCCCTGACGGCCACCACTGATACACATGTTACAGTAATCAGCGCTGCATAGTCTGACCAAAACACCAACAAAATAAATGATTCATTTAAATTATCTTTTAGAGTTTTTAAAGTGTTTAGTTTGTAATATGTATAATAATCATATCATTTAGTTATCACTACTGAGACTTTAACAAACATAAAACATGACGTAGAGAGGTTTCAGGTTTCAAGATGTATATTTAAATTCATCTCTGACACACATGAAGATAAAGTTGTGAACACCGGCTGAATATCTATGATCAGAATCATTATAACTGTGTTATAACTGCTGCTGTGTGAAGAGAATCCTGCTGTTAACAAGAACCTGATGAGTTTAACGTGTTTAAACCAAATGTTGTTGACCTTTAGTTCATAGAGCAGCACTTTAACATAGAAGAGCTCAACACACTACTTTAGATTCATTATGAACTTTAACATAACAATGAGATTAATCACGATAAAAAATGTGAATTGTTGGCCAGCACTAACTTATACTTCTTCAGTCTGATATATGAAGTATTAAATGATGTATTTATAGATAAAGATGGCCGCTCAGAGGCCGTGTGTGTAGAGTGAAGCTGATATAATAACGTCTTTTAATGGCTGCTGATTAATGTGCACAATGAAACAGGATCAATACTAATAACCGTCCTCCCACCTGCAGCTCGTCAGCACAAAGTGAACCGGTGACACATTTTTATTTACACCTCAAACACATCATTTGCGTCCTCGGCCTCTCTTTGTTAACCCCCCCTCAGACTAAAACGTATTGCCATTTAAACATGACAGAGAGGCCGACGAGGCGGCCATTACAATAATCCATCATGTCTACCAGTGGTGGGATCCAACCACGCGGTAAATCCAATCTAAGCAGGGTCAACACACACACACACACACACACACACACACACACACACACACACACACACACACACACACACACACACACACACACACACACACACACACACACACACACACACACACACACACACACACACACACACACACCGTGTCGGTTTGGATCATTTCTGGGTTTATTCCTGATGTTTTGATTAAAGAAACTTGATATTTTTACGACTGAAACTGATGATTATAAATTAATCTGCTGATGTTTTGTGAAATGTCAGAAAACTGAGAAAGACGTCACGACATCCTGAAGCTCGAGGTGACATCGTTACAAAAAACTGACTTCCTGTTATAACAGCTCAGCTCTCAGAACTCCACGATGGGAGTTTCCCCAGAAACGTTCATGGAGGTTCTCATTATTTATGATCATATATAATGAGTGATAAATGAAACACATTTAAGTACAACAGAAGCAGTTGAGAACAACACCACACGGGCCTTTTTGTCTTGATGGATACGTCATGATGTCATGATGCTGTCGGACGTGTGACATTGTGTTGGATGTGCGAGTTGAATGTGTGACATCATGTGGAATGTGTGACATGTCGAATGTGGGACATTGTGTTGAATGTGTGACATCACAGGGAATGTGTGACATCGTGTCGGATGCGTGATCACTTTGAATGTGTGACATCACGTGGAATCTGTGACATCGTGCGGAATGCGTGACCGCGTTGAATGCGTGACATCGTGTCGGATGCGTGACATCGTGTTGAACGTGTGACATCATGTTGAACGTGTGAGTTGAATGCGTGACATCATGTGGAACGCGTGACATCGTGTTGAACGTGTGACATCATGTTGAACGTGTGAGTTGAATGCGTGACATCATGTGGAATGCGTGACATCGTGTTGAACGTGTGACATCATGTTGAACGTGTGAGTTGAATGCGTGACATCATGTGGAATGCGTGACATCATGTTGAACGTGTGACATCATGTTGAACGTGTGAGTTGAATGCGTGACATCATGTGGAATGCGTGACATCGTGTTGAACGTGTGACATCATGTTGAACGTGTGAGTTGAATGCGTGACATCATGCGGAATGCGTGACATCGTGTTGAACGTGTGACATCATGTTGAACGTGTGAGTTGAATGCGTGACATCATGTGGAATGCGTGACATCATGTTGAACGTGTGACATCGTGTTGAACGTGTGACATCATGTTGAACGTGTGACATCATGTTGATCGTGTGAGTTGAATGCGTGACATCATGTGGAATGCGTGACATCATGTGGAACGCGTGACATCGTGTTGAACGTGTGACATCATGTTGAACGTGTGAGTTGAATGCGTGACATCATGTGGCATGTGTGACATTGTGTATTTGTTTCCATCGTCTTCGTCTAAAGCTAGAAGTTGACTTTGGTTCCTCGTGAATCTACACGTCGTTTATTCTGGACAATCACAGATTCTGGAGATTTTTTTTTCACCAGATATTTGAAATTAATTTACGCAAATTAGACATAAATCTTGATCCCGATCATTGAGAGGAAGGAGACTCAGACTTACGTTTAGTCGTCCGGCTGCTGGACTCGAGTCCGACGACGTCTCATCAAGTTTCACCTTCATCTGGACGGAGACACATTCAAACATCAGAAACAGGAAGTAACTCTTAATTAACCAGCTCATTAAAAAGGGTCAAACGTGATGTTTCCAGGTGGACCTCAGATCTCCTCAGACCAGTGAGAACCTGAGCACGTGTTACTGGTGGAGACCTCAGACCGGTCTGAGCTGCGTTATCTGCTGGTTCCTCTCAGCCTCCGGTGATTAAGTGTGTGACTCTTTAAACTCTGGGATCAATCATTACACTCTTATCTCCAGCAGCTCTGTGACGATCTGTTCCCACCGACACCAGCAGCTCGTTAGGAGTCTGTGTGGATGCTCGTTAACGGTTACCATGGGAACAAATACTGAGCTCTGAATAATCACTCATATTATTAACCCTGAACCCTAAAACTGGGATTAAAAAGCATGTTTTCCTTAAACAATCGCCAAAACTGCACCTAATAAACCGTTGACTTTAACCAGATTCTGTTAAAAACATGAAGTTGTGAAACTATGAAGTCATGATTGATTCATCTGAGACCAACAGTCATGTGACCACAAGAGAGGAGACACGCTGAACTACAGGAAGAGGAGAGAGGAGAGAGGAGAGAGGAGAGAGGAGAGAGGAGGAGAGAGGAGAGGAGAGAGGAGAGAGGAGGAGAGAGGAGAGGAGAGAGGAGAGAGGAGAGAGGAGAGAGGAGGAGGGAGGAGAGGAGAGAGGAGAGGAGAGAGGAGAGGAGAAGAGGAGAGAGGAGAGAGGAGAGGAGAGAGGAGAGGAGAGGCTGGAAGTAGAGGATGTTCCAGTGTTTCTTTGACTGGTTCCAGTGTTTCTTTGACTGGTTTTAGTGTTTCTTTGACTGGTTTCAGTGTTTCTCTGACTGGTTTTAGTGTTTCTTTGACTGGTTCCAGTGTTTCTTTGACTGGTTTTAGTGTTTCTTTGACTGGTTTCAGTGTTTCTCTGACTGGTTTTAGTGTTTCTTTGACTGGTTTTAGTGTTTCTTTGACTGGTTCCAGTGTTTCTCTGACTGGTTTTAGTGTTTCTTTGACTGGTTCCAGTGTTTCTCTGACTGGTTTTAGTGTTTCTCTGACTGGTTTTAGTGTTTCTTTGACTGGTTTCAGTGTTTCTTTGACTGGTTTTAGTGTTTCTTTGACTGGTTTCAGTGTTTCTCTGACTGGTTTTAGTGTTTCTTTGACTGGTTTTAGTGTTTCTTTGACTGGTTTTAGTGTTTCTTTGACTGGTTTCAGTGTTTCTCTGACTGGTTTTAGTGTTTCTTTGACTGGTTTCAGTGTTTCTTTGACTGGTTTCAGTGTTTCTTTGACTGGTTTCAGTGTTTCTCTGACTGGTTTTAGTGTTTCTTTGACTGGTTTCAGTGTTTCTCTGACTGGTTTTAGTGTTTCTTTGACTGGTTTTAGTGTTTCTTTGACTGGTTCCAGTGTTTCTCTGACTGGTTTTAGTGTTTCTTTGACTGGTTTCAGTGTTTCTTTGACTGGTTCCAGTGTTTCTTTGACTGGTTTTAGTGTTTCTTTGACTGGTTTCAGTGTTTCTTTGACTGGTTTTAGTGTTTCTTTGACTGGTTCCAGTGTTTCTTTGACTGGTTCCAGTGTTTCTTTGACTGGTTTTAGTGTTTCTTTGACTGGTTTTAGTGTTTCTTTGACTGGTTCCAGTGTTTCTCTGACTGGTCTCCGTGTGTCTGTGTCTCTTCCATGTGAACGAGCTGAGCTTTAACAGGATCATGCATCAGGAGCGTTGAGTATTTTGCTCTGCAGCCACCTGACAGCAGAGAGGAGTGAGTGAGACAGGTTCATCTATTGGCAGACAGACAGAGCTCCCACGCTGGAGCAAACAGTCTATAACAGAATGTAAATGAAGTAGCCTGTGCCAACAAACCACTACTTTCTCTCTATCATGAATAAATATTAGTGCTTCTCACTCTGCTTGTTCTCCCACACAGTGTCTCACATTCCTGGCTTCCTGTTGCTACACCGAGCGTCTTCATTGTCCTCGGCGGTGGAAACTGCTCTCGTTATCAGAGGACGGTAAACAGCGAGTCATTAACCTGCGACCCGGCGGCATGTTTGGAGAGCACATTCCCTCCGGAGGAAGAGCTGTTACTGAAGACATCTCCGCTCTTTAACACCAGAATCAGAATTACTCAACATCTCTTACTCTTCTTATTGCTCAAACAAACACAGCGGACCAGCAGGTGGCGCTAGTCGCCTCCAACGATGCGTCAAACACCAGAGAAGAAGAAGAAGCTTGTTTTCCTTTAGGTAGGAACTTACAAATACAAACAGAAGCTGATTATAATATGAGAGAGATTATAATATCTGATTCATTCATTCACATTATAACTTGTTTCCAGGTTTGTAACTAGAAGAGATTAAAAGTCTCTCGTCCCTCCTCTAGTCCCTCCTCTAGTCTCTCGTCCCTCCTCTCGTCCCTCCTCTAGTCTCTCCTCTAGTCCCTCCTCTAGTCTCTCGTCCCTCCTCTAGTTTCTCCTCTAGTCTCTCCTCTAGTCTCTCGTCCCTCTAGTCTCTCGTCCCTCCTCTAGTCCCTCCTCTAGTCTCTCGTCCCTCCTCTAGTCCCTCCTCTAGTCCCTCCTCTAGTCTCTCGTCCCTCCTCTAGTCCCTCCTCTAGTCTCTCCTCTAGTCCCTCCTCTAGTCTCTCGTCCCTCCTCTAGTCTCTCGTCCCTCCTCTAGTCCCTCCTCTAGTCTCTCCTCTAGTCCCTCCTCTAGTCTCTCGTCCCTCCTCTAGTCTCTCGTCCCTCCTCTCGTCCCTCCTCTCGTCCCTCCTCTCGTCCCTCCTCTAGTCTCTCGTCCCTCCTCTAGTCTCTCCTCTAGTCCCTCCTCTAGTCTCTCCTCTAGTCCCTCCTCTAGTCTCTCTAGTCCCTCCTCTAGTCTCTCGTCCCTCCTCTAGTCTCTCCTCTAGTCTCTCCTCTAGTCTCTCGTCCCTCTAGTCTCTCGTCCCTCCTCTAGTCCCTCCTCTAGTCTCTCGTCCCTCCTCTAGTCCCTCTAGTCTCTCCTCTAGTCTCTCCTCTAGTCTCTCCTCTAGTCCCTCCTCTAGTCTCTCCTCTAGTCCCTCCTCTAGTCTCTCGTCCCTCCTCTCGTCCCTCCTCTAGTCCCTCCTCTAGTCTCTCCTCTAGTCTCTCGTCCCTTCTCTCGTCCCTCCTCTAGTCCCTCTAGTCTCTTGTCCCTCCTCTAGTCCCTCCTCTAGTCTCTCGTCCCTCCTCTAGTCTCTCTAGTCTTTCCTCTAGTCTCTCGTCCCTCCTCTAGTCCCTCTAGTCTCTTCTCTAGTCTCTCTAGTCTCTCTAGTCCCTCCTCTCGTCCCTCTAGTCCCTCTTAATAAACTAAAACACTCTCTCAGCTGTCACTCCGCATGAAGACTCCGCCTCCATGACAGCGGTAAACACGTGCTGCATTATGGGAACAGTAGTTCCTCATTTACAACATGATTAAATGTTGACTGTGATTTATGCATCGGTTTAGTCGATAGCAGCTGATTCATTATGTATCAGAGGGTCCGTCCCACAATGCACCTCTTCTCTCTGCATGTCAGCTGATGAACTTAAATAAAAGACTTCAACATGTTTATGAAGGTCAATAACAATAATAACTCAGTTTTTTGACTTAAATCCTGTTGAAGAGAATTCAGACGTTTGATGTTTTATTATCAGAATATAAATGAAGATGGAGGAAGAAGACCACAGGTAGACCTGATCCTTCACGTCTCTCTGTAGTCTCAGAGGTCAGAGGTCCCCCCCCCTCATGTTAATGTCACTCCTCTAATCCATCAGAGCAGTGACATCACACAGACACGTTAAGTCCTCTTCCCCTGGGTCCTGGTCCTGATTCATCCGGTCCTGAAACCTCTCAGGCTACATCCACACGACTCCGTCCACACTAAAACGTCCATAGTGGACCCACCGAGTCCTCATGGATCTAGAGTAGACCTAACCCGAACCCTGCTGCTGGTTCTCCACACACAGAACCATGTGTTCTTCTGGTTCTGGTCTCTGCTCTCCCTCACGGCTCACTGAGGTTCTAATGCGCTCCGGTAGCCGGTAACTCCGCTTCACAGAAGAAGAGGAACCAGAATCTGATCCAGATCACAAAGACGTTTCTCACGCCGGCTCCTTCCAGATGGATCCGTGATTAATGCTCAACGAGCAAAGAACACATGGAATCAATACAGAGAGCCGCTGTTCATAGAATACAAACGGGGATCAGACTCAACCCGTCTGATCCAGAGTCCGGTACCGAGGCTGTGGGTCGGGACCAGAACCTGCTGATTAGCTCCTGCATTAGTCCTTCAGATACTCAGTTTACTCTCATATGAGACCAAACAAACCTTAGAACCGTCATATCGTTCATATTTTATAAATATGAGATGATAGAAATAGTTTCTGATTAACTTACTCCAGAGGACGAACAAGAGATAAAGTACAATGTGTTTTATTATTCATATTTAAATATTCCGAAAAATTAGGTTGATAAAACACTAATCAGCAGCAATAATCAATGTGAAACATACGATTAATATTAATGAGGAAATAATATGAAATGATCACTGATGTGTTTTCTACAATATTGAACCCCACATTAATATACATGTGTATATATACACACATACACAAAGTATAATCTTATTAAATATACTAACGATCCAAACTTTCCTAAATCTGACGGATCAAGTGTTCGTTGAGCTCCTGATCTTTTCTTCTTCTCCGCTTTGTTTTTATATATTTATACTATAATTCATTGACATAATTAAACAATCATTTCTCCGTCTATTGATCCTGATCCCACTTTATACATCTGATCTAGTAAAACATCCAGTGAATGATCTGTGGGTATCGTATTATTGTATCGTATCGTCGTATCTTTGTATTGTATCGTTGTATCTTTGTATCGTATCGTATCATTGTTGTATCTTTGTATCGTATCGTTGTATCTTTGTATTGTATCTTTGTATCGTATCGTTGTATCTTTGTATCGCATCGTTGTATCTTTGTATCGTATCGGTGTATCGTATCGTTGTATCTTTGTATCGTATCTTTGTATCGTATCGGTGTATCTTTGTATCGTATCTTTGTATCGTATCGGTGTATCGTATCGGTGTATCTTTGTATCGTATCTTTGTATCGTATCGTTGTATCTTTGTATCGTATCTTTGTAGCGTATCGGTGTATCTTTGTATCGTATCTTTGTATCTTTGTATCGCATCGTTGTATCTTTGTATCGTATCGTTGTATCGTATCGTTGTATCTTTGTATCGTATCGTTGTATCTTTGTATCGTGTCTTTGTATCGTATCGTTGTATCTTTGTATCGTATCTTTGTATCGTATCGTTGTATCGTATTATTGTATCTTTGTATCGTATCGTTGTATCGTATCGTATCTTTGTATTGTATCGTTGTATCGTATATTAGTGAAAGGTGTTGAATGTTTTCATGCTGTTGGTTTAAGGTTATTGAAAACACTACATTCATTAAGTATTGTTGAACATAAAGACATCTTTATTAATATAGAGAATTATAAAACGTGACGTTATTGAACAGAATCATAGTTTAAAACTGCTGAAGAACCTGATGTCTGTAGAAGTATAGATTTAAACATTATTTAAATAATCAATGACATCATCTTAAATGTGAGGCTTTTCTGTCCGTCTCTCTGAAGACGTTTGGATTTAAAATGATGGATTGATGGAAGTAAGCGGCTCACATCTCGTGGGTCAGCAGTAAAGAGAGCGGCGTGATTTAGAAGAAGTGGACTTGAGAACACTCCAGAAGAAGAAGAGGCCCGTTTGCATCGATCCACAGAACTCTAAAGGTTTTCATCTTTAAGAACCAGGAGGATCCATAACACTAAACTCCTCCTCTATTGATCCTCACATCACAATTCATCTTTGTGCTCATGCTGAACAAAGACCAATCAGGTGGATTTATCAGGGTTTGATTGATGCGTGGTGTCGGGGGGGTCACAGGTCTGTGGTAATGAACTATGTGTTTAATGCAGGGGGGGGGGGGGGACTCAGCTGGAGCTCTTATCAGAAGAGTCCCGAGTCCTCGACGAGTTCACCTCGGCCTCCACGTACAGAGAGAGACCACGTTATCTAAGACCGGTTCATGTATAATCCACCTCCATCATTCTGTTAGAGCAGGGCCCCTAACAGGGACCCGGACCCAGGACCTAAAACCGATAGATAATTGAGGATTATTACATTTTGACGAAGCGCTTCTATTTTAACTGGCGCAGCTTTTCCAGCATTTACGGCACTTGTTCAGCGGTGCAGGAAACGCATCACGTGATGCAGCTCAGCCAATCAAATACGAGTATTCTGACACGTTTCCTGACTCGAGTGAGATGTTCACACACCATCACACACGGGGGAGAGACGAGGAGAGAGACCAGAGACCAGAGAGAGACCTGAGACCAGAGAGACCAGAGAGAGACCAGAGAGACCAGAGAGAGACCAGAGAGACCAGAGAGAGACCAGAGAGACCAGAGAGAGACCTGAGACCAGAGAGACCAGAGAGACCAGAGAGAGAGACCAGAGAGACCTGAGAGAGACCAGAGAGACCAGAGAGAGACCAGAGACCAGAGAGAGACCAGAGACCAGAGAGAGACCAGAGAGACCAGAGAGAGACCAGAGACCAGAGAGAGACCAGAGAGACCAGAGAGAGACCAGAGACCAGAGAGACCAGAGAGAGACCAGAGAGACCAGAGAGAGACCAGAGAGACCAGAGAGAGACCAGAGAGACCAGAGACCAGAGAGAGAGACCAGAGAGAGACCAGAGAGACCAGAGAGAGAGACCAGAGAGAGACCAGAGAGACCAGAGAGAGAGACCAGAGAGAGACCAGAGAGACCAGAGAGAGACCAGAGAGACCAGAGAGAGAGACCAGAGAGAGACCAGAGAGAGACCAGAGAGACCAGAGAGAGACCAGAGAGACCAGAGAGACCAGAGAGAGAGACCAGAGAGAGACCAGAGAGAGACCAGAGAGAGACCAGAGAGAGACCAGAGAGAGACCTGAGAGAGAGACCAGATAGACCAGAGAGAGACCAGAGACCAGAGACTTTAACCACTGATGACTCTTATAGGTTCATTCTTCACAGTACGTCTCATATGGATCAAACGTACTCACATCTGAAATGAAGACACATCAAATGAACCTAAGAGTCCAGTATGATCACAATCATGACGTCACCAGAGAGACTAGAGCTGAAACAAGTGGTTTAATAAGCACAAAGTCCTGAACACCAGTTTATATGTTAGAAGATGAGAACAATAGAACATCACTTCACACCTGAATGAACTGCAGGAATCAGTGAAATTCAGTTTTCTAAAATGAATTTCTTTATTTTAAGAAGTATAAATGATATATTTCATATATGTCAGCTGATCAGGATCAATAGAGACCAGTGAGACCGGGTTGATTAATGGTTGTTAGACTTCAGAAGATGAGAGAACTTCTTCCTCCACTGAAGCAGAGACTTTGTTTAGACCAGCAGACCGACCCTGACGGGGTCCGCCAGCTGATCCCAGACCAGACCCTCTTTGTTCCTCAGACCCCCCCCCCCCCCCCCCCCCCCCCCCTCAGTCTCTGGTCCATGGAGACCCCCCCCCCCCCACCACAGGGGCCCCTTTGTAATCCTATAAAGTGGAAAAATACCAATTTGTAACGATTTGTCTCACAGCGGTGTTTGGTGTTAAAGTGTGCCACCATGACAGTTACCCAGCATGCACCACTGCTGGCAGCTACATCAGTGGTGCTCCTTCTGTTGACTCCTTTTCTCTTCAAGCTAACTAATCACCAGCTTCACCTCCTCTAGTTGTTACAGAGTTCAACCTACACAGGTTTGAATCATGTTCAACATAAAGTGGAGGGAGGTCTGGATCACAACGAGATAAAGAAAGAAGAAGAAGAAGAAGAGAGAACAACAACAAGAAAGAAGAAGAAGGAAAACAGAAGGAGAGAAGAAGAGGTGTCCCTGTGTCCACAGACTCATAGATTTCAACCATCTCCGCGTCCTCGTCTCCTTCTCTCCGCGTCTCCTTCTCCGCGTCTCCTTCTCTCCGCGTCCTCGTCTCCTTCCCCGCGTCTCCTTCTCCGCGTCTCCTTCTCCTTCTCCTCGTCTCCTTCTCCGCGTCTCCTCTCCGCGTCCTTGTCTCCTTCTCCGCGTCTCCTTCTCCGCGTCTCCTTCTCTCCGCGTCCTCGTCTCCGCGTCCTTGTCTCCTTCTCTCCGCGTCCTTGTCTGCTTCTCTCCGCGTCTCCTTCTCCTCGTCTCCTTCTCCGCGTCTCCTTCTCCTCGTCTCCTTCTCCGCGTCTCCTTCTCTCCGCATCCTCGTCTCCGCATCCTTGTCTCCTTCTCTCCGCGTCCTCTTCTCCTTCTCTGCGCCTCCTTCTCTCCGCGTCCTCGTCTCCGCGTCCTTGTCTCCTTCTCTGCGCCTCCTTCTCTCCGCGTCCTCGTCTCCTTCTCTCCGCGTCCTCTTCTCCTTCTCTGCGCCTCCTTCTCTGCGCCTCCTTCTCTGCGCCTCCTTCTCCGTGCCTTAATGTCTCCTCAGTGAAGGGAGCGATGGACCAGGTCAGAGGTCAGAGTGAAGAGCATCGGAGCATAGTTCATTAGATCAGAGGCTCGTCTTCAAGAGGAAGGATTCATGATTCAATGATAAACTAGTTCTCATGATAACGGATCAGACATCCTTAAAGAAAGCATCACTGAATTAAATACTCAACGATCCACCACTTCACCTTCAGGAGGAGAACACACAGTGTGTGTGTGTGTGTGTGTTACAGACGACATCATTTAAGGAGGTGCTTCATCAGAAAAACACTTGATTCTACATGTTCTCATTTAAAATCTCTCCTCAAATAAAGCGTTCAACAGGACTGTTTGACTGAACTTCAGGGAGTGAACACACAGCAGAGAGGAGGAGAGGAGAGAGGAGAGGAGGAGAGGAGGAGAGGAGGAGAGGAGGAGAGGAGGGAAGGAGAGAGGAGGGAGGAGAGAGGAGAGGAGGGGAGGAGGGATGAGAGGAGGAGAGGAGGGAAGGAGAGAGGAGGGAGGAGAGAGGAGAGGAGAGGAGGGGAGGAGGAGGGATGAGAGGAGGAGAGGAGGGAAGGAGAGAGGAGGGAGGAGAGAGGAGAGGAGAGAGGAGGGAAGGAGATAGGAGGGAGGAGAGAGGAGAGGAGAGGAGGGGAGGAGAGAGGAGGAGAGGAGGAGAGGAGGGGTGAGAGAGGAGAGGAGGGAAGGAGAGAGGAGGGAGGAGAGGAGGAGAGGAGGGGTGAGAGAGGAGAGGAGGAGAGGAGAGAGGAGAGAGGAGAGGAGGGATGAGAGAATGTTCAGTGTTTAAATCTAAGCTTCCAGTTTATTTCTTCTCTTCTTATTAAGCTCAGAGGAAGTTTGTCTCTAGTTTACTAACCGTCAGTAAAGAGACTGTAGAGTCGTCCTCTCACTGGTTCCCAGTTTGTGACTGAGCTGTGCTGGTGCAGGGTGGAGGTGACGGGGTTAACGCTGCTCCATGACATCACCAAAAGGCGCGAACGGACAGCTATGACATCACCAAAAGGCGTTAACATACAGCCGTGACATCACTAAAATGAGTTAACGGACAGCCGTGACATCACTAAACGAAGCAGCATTATAGTCGGCGGTGAGAGTCTTCTGGTGTCCAGCAGCTTTCTAGCGTGAAGGACACGTTTACAGGAAGCAGCAGCTGCTGCTCATCGATCACAGCAGCAGCTTCTACACAAAGATCCTCAGATACAGAGTGAGGATCACTGTTAACATTTATCAAAGAGTCAGAGCTGAAGCTTTAATACAAAAGCTCTTCAGGTGACGACTGGGGTTCATTTTTCATCTCTAGAAAACAGTTTCAACTCTCCGAGTCCTGAAATAAACCCTGAATACAAGAAGTTAAAGTCAGAAACACTGCAGCTGGTTTTATTATTATTCAGTTCTCCTCCCAGCTGTTTGACAGATGTTTCAGTCTAAAGGTGTTCTTCACTCCTCATTCACATCAAGGTCTCTAGCTAGCGGAGCAACATTAAGACGACCCACAATGCAACACTCTCTGTAGAGGTTTCCATTCAGAAAGAATAACTGATGAATATAAAACATCATCATATCATTTGTCAATAAACTGACAAGCCAAGTCCTAGCTGCTCCGTATTTGATCCAAATTGAAGTTAGCATAGGGCTAACCGGAAGTTAGCATAGGGCTAACCGGAAGTTAGCCTGCTTGGCATAAGGAAGCCTCTTCTTCTTCGTTAAAGTAGAATCCAGCAGGAAGTGTTGATAATAAATTATTGATTATTATAAACCATAATTAATCTCCTAGACTTCAGGAGGAAAAGCTTGTTATTTGCTTTACAGTTTAATTTTTTTAATTATCTGACTATTTTTGTGTTTAATGTTTACTGTGTGTACTGTGTTTAATGTTTAATGTGTTTAATGTTTAATGTGTGTACTGTGTGCACTGTGTGTACTGTGTGTACTGTGTTTAATGGATGCTAAATGTATACATCATGATGACAAATAACTAATTATTGATTGGTATATTTACTGTTCTGTCCTTAAGATAACTAATAATGATTATTACTATGAAAGGAGAGGGAGGATGGAAGCTAAGCTAACCCAGCTAGGAGCTAAACTCCACTACCCAGCATGCTCTTGGCTGTCTGATGGTCGGTGACTGTCTTCACAGAGACCTGGATCCATCGCTGTCCAGGATCAAGCTGCACTTGACGTGGTGGACAGCGTGAGACCAGACCAGCAGGAGGACTGTGTCTGTCTTTGTCCCCAGAGGATGAACCAGGACTCTACAGGCTGAGGGTTCTGAAGCAGTTGTTATACGATTCCTTAAGTGTCCCATTGGACGAATCACTTACAACCATTAAAAGAAGCCGCTGCCGTTAACGTCACACATTTGGACGGACTTATCAATACCCAGAAGTACTGCTGGGAGGAGTCCAGGACCATGAACCCGCTCCTCCCAGCGCTAATACCACAAATGTTTCTTATGACCCACTTATGGAGTCAACCTCGGAGAATCTATTGATCAGATGATTGGACGGACCGGAGAGAGGGGGGGGGGGGGGCTAAGTGTACCTCCTCTTACTTCCCCCCCGGGGTCAAAGCTAAGAGGTCGGTAGACCACCCAAGGTCAGGCCGCGTTAACATTTCACCAGTTAATTCAATTTACACAGAACACACAAAGAAGAAAGAGGTTCAACCAGCGGAGGACTGGGATCCAATGAGCGTCAAAGTATTTCCTCTGTCAGATCAATACTTCAGACTCATAACAGCCGGGTCATCGGAGGAGAACTCTACATAACCAATGAGGACCAGGTCTCAGGTTCAGCAGGTTACTCTTCCTCCCTCCTCATCCTTCAGACACCTAGTTATTGTCAGGGGGTCTGAGGGACCTGGTCTGAGGGACCTGGTCTGAGGGACGTTAACCATCAGAGTGTAAATAAAGTTGTACTGACTCAGTAGAACTTGTGTTTCTAGTCTCTGATCTCTGATCATGTTTCATTGTCAACAACCAATCAGAGGAGAGCTAGTAACGTTAGCAGCACCGCTAACGGCTAACCAACGAGGTTCACTTCAGTGACATCATGATGCCTTCAGGCTCTGCTCAGTGAACATGAGTACTGGCTGAAGATACATTATAACGTTATCATGATGTGTTCACATGTAGTCTGTAAAATGTAGTTTTGGTGATAAACTAGAATAAATCCAGTAGTCTGAAGGAGATGTTTACACATGAATATAAAGCAGATATTAGAGATGAATTATGAGCTGTTT